>NC_142520.1:45897377-45969877 GCF_964205215.1 Stylophora pistillata | reverse complement strand
GTTTTATTTCAGGATCAAATTTTGCTTTCTTAATTCAATCAGTTATCTGGACTTTTTCGTCTAGTCCTGGCCCAGCGAGTCTGGATAATTGAAGTTTGACCATACATTACTGTATGATTGCTTAAATTTAAACTTTTTTACCGTTAGGATTGTCAAAAAGCATTCTTTCTAACCATGAATCAATATCATCTCCTATTGTTTTATAACCTGACACAATACATGTAACTGACAAAAGGCTATGAGCAGATCTTTATCAACAATCAGTTTGCCACAAAGACAACAAACACAAATCTTTGGGAATGAACAATGGGTAAAACTCTATAGAGTCTACATTTCCTTTATCTGAAGCTATACAATAGATATTCCTGTTCATGATGAACTTTTTGTGATCTCTTGTCTTACCTCCAGGCTCTTTGGAAAAAAACTTCCAGCTCCTTTGATTTTCAGTCTCTCTGAGTATGGAGTGCTTTTAAACAGAATACAAAACCAGGAAATCTTTAACATGTTAAAAAAAAATTTAAAAAGAAGTTTTTCAAACTAAAAAAAACACTTAAAGTAAAATTTCCAGGGGTCGAGTACGCCACAAAGAAATTGTTTACCCTTTGTGAGTAGGATTGAGTGATATAACACTCCTGGGGCCCTTTTCTCAAAAGTCCCAGTAGTTACTTAATAGGCGCATAAAGCTGTGATGTTTTCATTCAAGATGGGGATTTCAAATTAGTTTTGGAAATGATACAATAAAACTATCTGCTAAAGAAACAAAAAGGATCGGTTTGGGTGCCAGAATCTGCTTTCCTATCCTTTAAATTTTGATTTTAAAACATGGCTTCCGGCCCGTTAAGCTACCAGGACTTTCAAGAAATGGGCCCCTGCTCCCATTCTCATGGTGATGATAAAACTGAAAAGGAAAAGGGTGATACTGATAGAAAATAATCGACTTATGTTCATTGTCCAGATGTGACACTAAATTCTCTCTTCAGCATAAGCAAAAACATCCCCTTACCAGAAGGAGAATTTGTGTCTCAATCTGCTATTAACCCTTTAACTTCAAGAATTGATTAACATGTAACTTCTTCCTATTATTATCTATACATTAACTAGCAAAAAGTTAGTGAGGATATTCAAACTTATCAGGTAGAAGTTTTTATCTTGATCTATCACCAAATTCTTGTCACTAATTTACAAAGAATTGTAAAGCAGCTAGAGGAGAGAATCAACAAGCAGATCCTGAGAATTAAAGGATTAAGACTCACTCAGTTGAGCTCCACATGACACTGTATGTAAACTCCATGTTGTAAGGTAACTCAATGTCATCCAGAGCAACTGGTTGATGATTTGCTGTGCTTACATTTGCTGAAATAATCTGAAAAAATAAAAAAGACATTTAACTCTTAGACTACTTCCAACAGGATCATATTAACTTTCCTTTGCACTCTCCAGAATGAAGAAATAGCTGCTCTTGTTTACACTCAAATGGGAAATTTTCTTTGACCAAAATGCACAGCTGTTCCAGAATAATTTATACTGTGGTTTTAAAAAGAAAAAGTTATTGTGCTGCATCAAGCAATAGGGCATACTCCCTATTGTTTTTAATTACCAAATGAATGAAATTAAATCCACGCATAATGTTGGGAGAAAACAAGAAAAGTCTGTAAATCACAAGCCAGAGGGGAGTGATTCGCAAGCCAGAGGGGAGTGATTCGCAAGCCAGAGGGGAGTGATTCGCAAGCCAGAGGGGAGTGATTCGCAAGCCAGAGGGGAGTGATTCGCAAGCCAGATGGGAGTGATTCGCAAGCTGGAGGGGAGTGATTCGCAAGCCAGAGGGGAATGATTCGCAAGCCAGAGGGGAGTGATTCGCAAGCCAGAGGGGAGTGATTCGCAAGCCAGAGGGGAATGATTCGCAAGCCAGAGGGGAGTGATTCCCAAGCCAGAGGGGAGTGATTCCAAAGCTGGAGGGGAGTGATTCCCAGGCCAGAGGGGAGTGATTTGCAAGCCGGAGGGCGGTGATTCATAAGATTTTTAAGTGTTCTCCCGAAATCCCAAAAATGAGAGAAACATTCTCTCCTCAGAGTAAGGGTGTAGCTAAGAAATTAAACTGCCGGCTGAAATTTCAAGTGAGATGGCTCAGAGGTGGCAAAGGATTGTAAGGTTATAACCTCAGAGGTGATCACCCGTCAAAAATCCAGCCGGCAATTGCTGCTTTTTCATCCTGTGAATTTCCCAAGTAACTGGCACTTAGTGACAACCTTGTCAGGGGGGGGGGTATTTATGCCATGCACAATCACCACGATGTAAGCTGGACACCTGACACTACTGAAAAAAATGTGCTCACCTGATCTCCATTAAATTCTATATTAAAGTTTATATGGGCCCACAGATAAACTTTGTGAGTGTGAGGCAAGAAGCCACCCTCTTCCAAGTGACCAATAAAGCCCCGCAGAGGAAGATCATCTGTGGGAAAAAAGAATTATTTCATTACTGATTTCCTCTCTGCTATGATGAACAAAACTTCTTTACCAGAAAGAAGAAGAAGAAGCAGCCTTACCTAGAACAAATTCAAAGTAATACAGATCTTCAATGGCCTCTCGTAAAACCTGAACTTGTTTTTCCTTCAGTGTAACGGTACACAGCTTCACGTTTTCCTTTTGTTCTAAAGATGAGGAAATTAGAAACAAAACTTTGTCTTGAGCAAAGTTAAAGCCTTTACACTCTGACATCAGTATGTACATGTTTATTCTCAATACTAATAATAATAATAATAATGAACGTTCTTAATACGCATTTAAGAATCTCAATGCGCTTACAATAATTTTTACTAAGGTTGAGATCGGACGTCAGCATTTTCTCATCCACAAAAATACTCTTCTCTATACATTTCCTAAGGTGTTAACAATGAGAATTCAATAGGCCACTTTCCCTCATAGCTAACTTTACCTTTACATTTGAAAATATCACACACTCAGGAAAAAAAACAGAAACATTATTGTCTTTCAAATGTCAACATTTACAGGGCTTGACACTAACAGTAGCCTACTAGCCACAGACTAGTAGAAATTCAGTTTTGGCTAGTGGTTTTCGATTTCCACTAGCCCAGTTTGGCTAGTAAACAAACTGAAATTATCGTAACATCTATGATGTAACAAGCCACTTGTCTAGTAAGTTGAAAAGTTTGTGTCGAGCCCTGATTTACGTAAATGCAATTACAAAAAATTTGCATAAATATTGAAAAAAATGCAATAAACAGGAATACAATTAAATTTCAAATGTCAACATTTACAAATATTTCAGAGTGTGGTGTTACAAATTGTACAAATATTGTTTACTTGTAGGAAGCATTCATTGCTAATTTTTCCTCTATCTGTGGTGTTGAATTGAGGGCAGGGTTTACTTGTACTATAGATGCTGCCTATATGTCTAATTACGCCCCGTCTTAACAGCATTAAATTTCAGAAGGCCTCCATGCAAAGGAAGCACTTCATTAAGAATGCAATAATTATCATTAATACCCCTAATTGGCATGCCTATCCACCTCAGGTTGACACAAACTTTTCAGGATTCACTTACTGCTGTGGATACCTTCAGGGTAGTAGTTTTAGCCTCACTAAACTGAATAAACCAATTTATCATGCTAACTGAGACAGATCATGCACCAAAATTATAAGGCATTTATGAGGAAACTGACGCAAAATTTTACCGCACTAAGTCGAAACTGTGTTAATTACCTTTAAAGTTCACTTCATGTAAGGCGACGGCCATTCTGTCGCCATCTAAAACTTCTCCCAACGTTAAACTACGATGCTCTACCTAAAGACAACAAAGAAATCATGACATTAACAAAAGAAAAAATATAGCGCATGTTTCTAGAATTTATCCCTCTCAGAACGACTTTACCGAAGCTTAATAACACTTTAATTCAGCTCCATAATCGATCTATAAAGCACAAGAATCATTCCGATTTTACGCATTTGGAAAAAGAAAAATCAACTCCAGTCACATTTGCAATATCAAATGAAAACAATATTTGATATTAAAATTTTACCTTTTCAGGTCTACAAACCGGCAGGGAATAGTAATGGTACGTCTCTTGAGGGTTGAAGTACGGACCAACTTTGTTCACATACAGTGGAACCTTAAAAAGACAGATTACTTTAAAATTCAACTCTTAAGAAATAGCGAGACCTAAACTAGCTGCCTACCTTTTCTCCACCTTTGTAGCTCGCTGCATGGGTGTAAAATGGAGCTAATAAAATACTAAGTATACAGAAGCAGAAAATATTAAAAGTCGCCATGTTGGTACTAAACTTGCTAGGAGCCATGGGATAAAATAAGACGTGGCTTCATCTGCTCCGTTGCCTATGGAAACTGGCTTAGTTGCGGAGAAATTTGAAATTTTGTTCCCATCTTTCTTTTAACATTCGGTGTTCAATCCCTGTTCACCTCAGGTTCAATAATTCCTGAATTTCTGATTGTTTTTTGTTTTTGTTTTCAATTAAATCAGAGGTTGTGGGGGGGGGGGGGTGGGTGGGGTGTAGGTTCGAGTCGTCGTTATTTCAACTAAAATTATTTTCCCTTTTCCTTAGTATTCTAAATGAGGGGAATCCGCTGCAATATTTCTTTTTAAATTGTCTGCAGTTTTAAACAAAAATAAATAGACCACAAAAACACCAGGACACTGCGTCAGGCCATTTTCTGTTCCAGAATACTCTCAGATGTCTTTTACTTGTTATATTTTTATTCAGATAGATGCCTTCTTTATTCTGTTGATTTTTTTAACCCGCAAGTTGTGCTCCCATCCATAAAGAATGTTTGTTTCGTGATTTCGATTTGATCAGACGTCTTAGTGGGGTATCAAAAGCTTCTCAGGAAGCTCTGAGGACTTTACACTTGTTATTACACGACACACAACGTACCCGTTCACGTGGCAATATCATCAACATTGAAATGGCGGAAAGTCAGAGAGGTTGATATTGAAATGCTGTGAAAATGATCGCAAGGCTCCAAAAGAACTGGTTCTTGATCGGAATTATTGTAGTAATCTGCCTAGCTAAGTTTGCCCCTTTTATTGGAGCAAAAGGTGGCATTCTAAAACCAGAAGTCACCGTCAAATATATAGCTGTTTCAGCCATCTTCTTGAACAGTGGGCTGTCCTTGAAGTCAGAAGAGTTGAAAAGCGCCCTTAGCAATGTTAGGTTACACCTTTTTGTTCAGGGATTTACGCTGGCTTTTGTACCTGGCTTATTTTCGCTGTTAGTGAAGCTTTTAGAGTTAAGCAGCTTGAATGAATGGCTTCTGAAAGGCCTCCTAGTAGTGGGCTGTATGCCTCCACCTGTTTCCTCAGCCGTGATTCTAACGAACGCCGTCGGTGGAAACGAAGCGGCTGCGATCTTCAATTCGGCGTTTGGTAGTTTTCTGGGAATATTCGTCACACCATTTTTACTGCTTGTGTTCCTCGGTTCTTCGTCTGCGGTTCCTTTTGCGTCCATTGTGGGTCAGTTGTCCATGACAGTTGTGTTCCCTTTACTAATAGGTCAGTTTCTCAGAAGGTACATCAAAGACTGGATGGAACAAACCAAACCTCCTTTTGGAACGATCAGTAGCTGTGTACTTCTTCTCATAATATATACAACATTCTGTGACACATTTTCCCACAAGAGTGGCGAGATCGACTCTTCTAGCATACTAGCTGTGGCAGTACTGATAATCTGTCTGCAATGCTGTCTTCTGATGTTGACATTTTCCTTAGCAACCACGAGGGATTCTCCATTTACCTCAGCAGACACAGTAGCAATCATGTTTTGTTCAACCCACAAATCTCTCACATTGGGAATTCCCATGCTCAAGATTGTCTTTTCAGGATACAGTTACCTCTCCTTGATTTCTATCCCTCTGCTCATTTATCATCCAGTGCAGATTCTACTTGGAGGTCTCTTGGTTCCTGTAGTAAAAGCATGGATGATCAGTTGTCAGCAGGAGAAAGTAGCAGGAACTGGAACTGTTTAGCTCATGTGTCGCCAAGAACAACATAATTAGCCCTTTCCCTGGCAAGAGATAATTTATAGAAAGTTTTGTGCATTGAAACTTCCCCCCCATCCCACCCCCCATGAACCAATATTACTTGAGGTAGAAGAAAAAACAACTCAAATGCCTTGTGTACTCTTTTAATTTGTGCAGAACATTTTCCCCAAGTTAAATGCATAACCTATGCATCACTGTTTTTAACATTTCAATCCATTAACTTTAAATGCTGTATTGAAAGGGTTGCAGTGCATGAGGTACTTTGTATTAACTTGTTACAAGGAAATGATATGGTATTTAAAACAGTTTTAATGTAAACATGCATGAGGAAACCAATAGCTCTTAAGACATGGGCCATAAAAAAGATCTTTGAAAATAATACTGTGAATGTTTTCATACTGTATGACATGAGTGTAAGTTTGGTAGATAAATTATTTTACTCAGTCTGCATTCAACCCTGCATTAAATGTAAATTGAAGAACGTATTTAGAAGAATCAATTAAAGGGAACCAACTAGAGATCACTTTAAATTTGTTGTTTGATGCACTGGAAATCAAAACTAAAAATTGACTTATAAATACTGGGAAATAAGGAAAAATGCAGTTTATAACTCTTATTTTTAAATAAATATGAAGTGCAGTTTTCTGATTTATGATTTTTTAAGTGCAGGGAAGTTTAAACTCCCCTTTCTTGGAGTATTTCTGTTCCCCCCCACCCCCCCTCCTCCTGGATGGGATGCCAGTCCAGGTCAGAGTTACCCACCAGCATATTAAATTTGCTGGTACCCATTTAAACACCTGGGGGAAGAGAGGTAAAGTGAGAGTAGTGTCTTGCCTATGAATGCAACACAATGTCCCTAACCAGGATTCCAACCTGCACTACTTGATCTGGGTTTGAGCCCACTAGCCATGAGGCCACTGTATCTCCCTCCAACACTTATTTTAAGCAAGTCAAAACTGATTCCAGCATCTGATGTAATTATTTGGGCTGTAAGATAGAGATGATTGCAAAGAAAGTGAGAGAATGTTTATGGAGGTTTCAATAACTTTTTCCATAGGCCGCTGAAGATGGTGTAAAAACCTGCTGTGCCCCTTTTGCTGACGTTGAGGTGAATATTACTGTTGTAGTATGTAGCACTCAAGAACCACAAAGCTACTTGCAATATCTCTCTCAATGTACAGAAAAATGAGGGAATTATACTCTCGACTGTCTTGTAATTTTGTCTCTTTTACTGCTAGGAGGTGAATAGGTGGGATAGTCCAAAATATGAACATTTCACTCATAAGATTGCTAAAATGCACTCACTCCCTCCATGCAGGTTGTGGTTCTGGGCAATTTCTGCTGTTTTGGGCTTGCTTTGTCACCACAGTTTTTCTTGTTATGAGATAACAGGTCATATTTCAGAATATTTAGTATTGTAAATCAACCATATTTCATTCCTTATACTATTCCATATGACACATTCAAATTCTCAACTATTCTTGAGTAACTTAACACTGCGTGGCACTATGACTATGTGTGACACTTTCATGAAATAATCTTTCACTTTTCCTCGAGATGTGAGCTTGGGATGCCTGTGGTGGCTGATTTTGGATTTTGGACACTAGTGGCTGATTTCAAATTTTGGACACTAGTGGCCAATTTTGGATTTTGGACTCTAGTGGCTGATTTTGGGTTTTGGATACTAGGAATCAGTGAAAGACTCCAGCAATTCTACACTTTGATGAAAAAAAAAAAAAAATTAACTCTGAGTGTTTAAACAGCTGAGATTCTGAAATATCATCATTTTGGAGGTATGTTTAAGTGGCCAATTTTGGTTTCTGGATACTAGTAATCAGTGAAAGACTGGTAATTCTACTTTTCGATAAAAAAAAATTAACTCTGATTATTTAGAACAGCAGAAAAACTGAAATGCCATATTTTTGGATGTATGTTTAAGTGGACAAAATGCAAAACTGTCATCTTTTTACTGAATTTTAACTGAGGGTGAAAAGTTGAAAAAGGCAGCTTTTTTTTAAAAAAGTGCTGTCGTTTTTTAGCTTTTGGGTTTTTTTTGCACTATGAAAAGAAGTTATGAAAAGCGTGAAAAAAGGTAAGTTCCTTGAGCTAGCCTCTACAAGTTATTATTATTATTATTATAATTGGTAGTATGATTATCTGTTACCATCTTATTATTAGTTTAGTGTCAATTAGTTACTCTAATTTTGTATATCTTTGTTTGTGGAAATACGGCAGCACTAGCTATAAATTATATCCAGTCTGAATTGCCTATTTTTTCTTCGTGCACTCCTCACTCCTCCCAACGATCTGGATTTGCGAGGAGAATGGGTAGGAACATTTCGCACAACAACGAGGTTATCAATCATGGCTGTCGTTCTACGCATCGAAATGAAATTGAGGGAAAATATCCCGGAAGACGGAGATGTTTGAATCATTATATGTTAAAATCTCTTTATAAAGCAGTTAGTCTCATAGAGGGACACTCATGATAATGTCTGTTCCGCCGAGATGGCTGAATTGTCCTCGAAAAAGTCAGATTATTGCAGGTTTGTTAAATAAATCGATCTCGCTCTAGTTCCGCAACCTTATTATCTGTATTGAGTTAATTAAAGGGACTCTGTGGTCAGTAGGAAAGCAAGGATCTGAAAATAAAAGACGTCATAGGTCTCTGTTATAAGTGTTTTAAGTGACTAAAGAGGTGAGAAGTCTAGAGAGGAATCATTTACAAAGTAGACTACGTTCGTGTGAACTCCCTTGCGTTTGTTGACGACAATTCATCATTAAAACGTTTCGAGTTTGGTTTCCTCTGCATAATTCAAGGTGGTAATTCAAAGCCTTCCCTAAAATGGTTGTTTTATTAATACACTCGGCATTATATAGGAATCTAAGAACAATTTGTTCTTTTAAGATTGAGAATTTACACTTCTTAGTCGTTTCATTTCCGGTCAGAACCGAGAATTTTGACCCATATACATATATAATATAGATGTCTTTTATTAAACTTGTTAAGGTTCAGAAATAGCTGAAAATTTTTATTTGGACAAACTTTTTCTTTCAGAGAAGTTCCTTGCCTTTAAAACACCATTAGGCCCTCGCTATGATGAAGAAATCCCAGAGGCAAATCGATTTCAGCTGCCCATGTTGTTTACCTATTTCCAGTCCCTACAGGTTTGTGCATGTTGATTTTTCTCTTTATCAGCAAGAAACTCTAATTCGGTAGATATTTATTACGTTGTTTGGTAATGGGAGATGGTTAGGGGGATGTGAGGGGGGGGGGAGGGGCTGGGGGGTAATAAGAGTATCAGGATACTGAGAGCACTTGTCTCCCCTATGTTTCCTGCCTCAGACACATTTACCATATTCTTTACCAACTTTGCTTCTACTGTTCTTTATTGCAAGACACTGTCCATTGATAGTTGGTAAACATTATTTTCACCATTGCACCTCAGTGTCTCATTTTTTTTCTCCTGTATCTCCCATACCCCTCCCCCTCCTGTTTCCCAAACTCCTTTCTCCCCTCACCTGATCTAAATAAGGTGACTGAAGATCTGATTTCAAGAATTTTCACATCTTAACCCTTTCACTCCCAAGATCTCACTAGCAATTCTTCGTACTGTCTGCTATACAGTTCTTATGATGTTAGTTTGTAGAATTTGGTATTGGATCAACTGATAACCCCCTGATTTTCTGTTTCCTAATTCTCATTACTTAATTGTCTGCTTGATAGTGTAATGATATTGTAAGGAGAAATTCTGCCTTGATCACTCATGGGAGGGAATGAGATTTACAACAAACAACAAATAACAAACAACAAATGGCCAAAATTGAACTTTCTGTTGTCTTCTGTCAGCTTTTAATTAATTAATTAAACTGATGTTACACATGGAGTTTTTTTCCCGCTCTTCTTTAGAGTTGATTTAAGGACCCTAGGAAAAGTAGAAAAATTTCGTTTTCATTTTGTTTTTTGCCAATTGCTGTAAATATCATGCCCAAACTCTCTAATATTTGTAAAGTAAGTTAATTCTATAAAATGTGTCCTTGTTTTTAGATGCGTTTGGGATTGATCATTGATCTGACAAACACAAGTCGTTTTTACGACAAAACAGTTGTGGAAAGGACAGGAATCAGACATACCAAGATGCAATTAGAGGGGTTTGGACCATCTCTTGTTTATTGTAATTGATTCATTTGATTTTTAGATTATAATGTATCTAATGTTTGTTGATCCCTTTGTAGGCATTGGAAGACACCCTCGAGAGAGCAAGTTCAGTTATTTATTGCAAAGTGTGACCGTTATTTCAGTGACAACCCAGGGGAATTAATAGGTTGGTGTATCATTTTGTCAGAATTGTCTTGTACTTTCATGGTTTTCTGAGTACTAGAACAGACAGCAGTTTGATTTAAACTTTTGTTTTCTATTATGGTATTTATGCTTAACAGATTTATGGAATAGCGAGCATTAGCAGTTGTTTACTTGAGCTGTAGATGAATTAGAAAGAAAAGGAAAGTATCATAAACCTAGCTATTCCCGTAATGCAAAAGAAACTAGATTCATAAGCTCCAGCAAAATGAACCACACAATTCCTGTTCAAACTTACTTAAGACCTCAAATTTGCTTGTATGACTGTGTGTTTTTCTTCTGTAGGTGTTCACTGTACACATGGTTTCAATAGGACTGGCTTTTTGATAATTGCATACCTAGTGGAAAGAGATGACTGGAGGTAATTGAGCTGTAAGAATAATTTCTAACACCATGCAGGTTTATTAAACCAGAAAGTTTTTTTCTATAAATCTCCTTCCGCCTCAGCCATCTTTTTTTTTTCTTTTTTTTCCCTTTTGGTTTATTCTCACTCACTGGTATTTTCATCTTTAAATAGCAAAGTGCTATTCCAAATTTCTAAGTTTGCTTTGTTCAATTCTTTTGCAAGAGGATGGCTTTAAGCGTGTTGATAGAACTTCTTTAAATATTCTAAATATTAAATATTATTATAATTATACATAATAATAGTAATTATAATAATAATAATTGATTAACTCTTTCATTCCTATGATCCCAGTAGAAATTCTCCTACTACGTTCCATGCAATTCTTATGATGTTAGTTTGGCGAATCTGTTATTGGATCCTCTACTAATTCCTCAACTGATATATATATATATATATATATATATATATATATATATATATATATATGTATCTTTATTTACTAGACATTTTGTTGTGTAGTATTGCTGAGTATTTTTACAAGTTGTGCCATATTTTGACGAGCCTGTAGGGTGAGTTAAAATACAAATAACGAGTGAAAATACTCAGCGATACAACACCAAAGTGTCTTATAAGTTATTTATCAGCCAATATGCCAAATTATTATTTCTGAGTGCAGGCAAATTTTGTGGATATTTGCAATGCAATGCATTGCAATGCAAAGCGGAACGGAATTTGTTCACTGTTATGTTGCTATTTTCTTCAATAAATGATGAAATTTCATTGTCATCTAACTGCTCTTCTTCATTTGATTTATCTAATAAACTTGGATCATTCTGACTCTTTGTTGTCAGAAAACAATTTAAATTGTCTACCATTTTTTAGAGACTTCAATTCCAATCTGTCGATTTTATGATGCAATGCAAGAAAACCTGTCTAACCAGTTCTCTGGCAGGAGTACAAATCCTGCATGATATTTGTACTCGGTTTGGGCATTATGTGTACTCTGCAGAGTGTAGTTGGATAACAATTTTCTTTAATAATTTTTTCATCATTGGTCTGCATGATCTTGTGCTGCTATTGTAAGGAGAAATTCTGTCTTGGTCACTCATGGGAGTTAAAGAGTTGATTTCATGGTCAGTCTTATGAATGAAAGAGTTTACCAGATTGATCATGTGGATCCAGGACTGGATTGTTCAAAGCTGGGTGTGGATAACTTAGGGTTAGCATGAAATTTCATTTCAGATCTGAAAGCTTTAAAAGAAAGTTCTATGTAAATATCATAATTATGTGTCTACAATTTGATGATCAGATGCTCTAAAAAGAATAGGGAAGAGTATCCCAGAAAGGATCTTGAATAGAGAAACAGGGAAACCTGGAGTAAAATATCATGAACCCTGGGTTAGTGCCAGTCAGCCTTCAAACAACTGGGCCCAGTTTACCAGATCAATCCCTTGGATCAATGACTACATGTAATCAGTGCTATTCTAATATTTTGGGTTAATTTCTTGTTTCCTATTTTTTCTGTGTTTTTATAGTATTGAGGCAGCTATTGACTGTTTTGCACAGGTTTGTGTTTGAATTCAATCATTAAAACTGAATACAATATTCCATTTTCATCAATTTACTCACTCACATGTCTATCTAGCATAAATCAATTATTAAGTTATATTATGGAGCACACTGGAGAGCATGATTTGTTGTATTAAAAAAAAAAGGCAAACTGCGAGGAAGGGCATTTATTAATAGATACAAACCTTGTGCCAATGAAGGATATAGTGGAATGTTAATGACTGTAAATTATTTTGAATTAAAACATAATCTATTGAGTTGAAAATCTCAGCAAAATAATCCAGCTACATGTAAGGAACAAGGCCAGTCAATCATTAAAAATGTAAGAAAAACTGCAATTATTGTTATTCAGATCTCATATCAATTTGCACTTGCCCATTCTGGGAGAAGACACTCCCTTCTTCCTCCCTCTCCCACCCCACCCCCCCCCCCCCTCTCTATTGTCAGTCAGTGCTGCACATGCTGCAAGGACACGGTTTTTCTAAAGATTTCAAGTAGCACTGAATTGGGGGAAGGGGAGAAATTTAGCGTTTTTAGATGGAAACGTGGTTGATATTGTTTGTAGTGGTGCAATCTAGATTTTTCTCAAGGTTGTAGCAGTTGATACATGATAAAAAAATTTAGCAATTGGCATGAACAATCTTAAATGCTTTTTTAAACAAATTTTTGCAGTGTCGCCCTCCAGGAATTTATAAAGGACACTATTTACGAGACCTAATTGCTCGCTATGGTGGCTCAAAAGAATCCATCACTTTCCCTGAGCGTCCTGATTGGTGCCGTGAGGAAGAGGAAGGACTCAGCGACAATTAGCCCCAGACGATTAGCCCCCAGTCTTAATGTAAAGGAGAACTTACGTTCATCTTTTGGTCATTGGCTTTTATGAGTTTGTGGCTCCTTATGGAGGTCTTTTTTTTTTGTGAATGGTTATCATTATCAAAATTTACTTAATTTTTACTTAATTTAATTTACATGGGTTGCACGAGGTGAGCACAGGCCTCCAGAAGTTTTTTTGAAATCCTTTGGCCGTCTTCATATTTAATCCAGAGGTCGAAGAGTCTTCTCTGCGTTGTTCGTTAGGTTTTGAGACCTTGACCAACCGCAAACTTCACTAGATGCCGCATATTTTGTAACACCTTAGTCTCATAAGCAGACCTTGACAAACTTCAGACCTTGACAAACCGCAAACTTTACTAGATGCCGCATATTTTGTAACACCTTAGTCTCGTACGCATTTTCGAGGCCGCGACATCGCAGTTCTCGAAAAGTTTTTTCGACATTTGGTTATGTTAAAAAAAGGACTTTTTTTATGGGAGAATATTTAAAACTGCTGCACAGACTTAAGTAAACCAATGTAACTCGTCTCCGTTCCAAGTTTTTGTACATACGTATATGAGCACGATCCTTCGCAGTGAAGCACTATTTGAGCAATAGTGAAAATCAGACCTGAAAAAAAAAAAAAAAAAAAATTTCAGGCCTGTACGGGATTCGAACCACTGACCTCTGCGATACTAGTGCAGCGCTCTACCAATTGAGCTAACAAGCCAACTGGGAGCAGGCCATCAAATTAATTCGACATAAATTTTTTGTACATACGTTCCTCGAACCTCCTACGGATTCTTAAAGCTGTATAATCAGACGTCATCTAGACTCTTTAAACATTCTTCTCCCCTCTTTGCTATTTTCATTCTCGCACTTAATAAACATGTCTTAAACACAATTTGATTGACATAACGCATTAGTCACGCGAGGCATTGCGTGACTAATGCGTGTCTGTTTTCGAGGTCTGCGGTCTGTGGTCTGTGTTTTCAAGGTCTGTGTTTTCGAGACACCCGTTGGGTAATTCCATTTGTTGTGTTCACAAAATGCTTGTTCAAGGTAAACTTGAGACGTGACAAATGCTTAGACTTGATACCGTCTATAAATGTGAGTTGGTACAGACTGGCGGTTGTGATTATGAGTTTTGTGTTATTTATTTATTTATTTTTTATTTTTATTTATTACAATTTAATGACACATATAACTTACTTACTTACTTACTTACTTACATTAATAGATAATAATACAAAAGAGTAAAAAGAAAGGTGCCATAAGGATGGTCCGCAAAAGAGATAAATCCCCATGCACGGCAGACCACCTTTAAAAAAACAAATCCAAACTAAAATCAATCAAATCTTGCAGTCAAATAATCCCTTACACCCCTTTTAAAACAAGAAACACTTGGAGCCTGACGGACCGATAGTGGCAGCCCATTCCACATGTGGACAATCCTATTAAAATAGCAAAACCTAAAAGTATCAGTCCTCGCGTTATCGGAACCATTAACTGTAAAATCAGCGTTATTACTCTGTTTTACATTCGTTGTATGATCTGATGCTCCATAAATATAACATTTTACTCTAGAAATATTGTCATGAGCAAGACCGCCTCGATACCAAGTCTTTTTTGTCGCATTCGTTAGCGCTGTTTTAGTTGCTCTTGCATTGATTTTTGTTTGTAAAGATGTTTTGATATCACCGACATATTTCTTTGTCGTCGGCCGGACCATAACTCAGGGTCTTTAAATAACTGAGAAGAAAGTGCTGCCTTTGTAATAATATCTGCAAATGGTTAGACTTTCTAGTCTTCTCGGATAGGGACGATAAATGGAGGTCCCGTCTTACAAGCCCTTATCTGTGATAAAAATTGTGGACGTTAAAGAACCCACACACCTTCGGAAAAAAAAAAAGGGTACGTAGTGCCCGGTGTTGTGGTCTATCTTTGTGTAGTGTCTAATCTAGGGTGAATTGGGGAGGGAAGGTGAGATCAATACATGGACTGAAGTGGCTGCATAGTGCGCCTGATGAATTCTGACGTCCGATCTCACCTTAACTGATTATCTATATAGTAGTTTGCGTTATATAAATGTTAAATTGTTGTTGTTTTTAGTTTCCTGTGGTTCATTCGTCAAAACCATTTGTGGATAAATGCACATTTTGCTGTCATAAAACGAATACCATCTATCCCAAACATCCTCAGGTAAACTATTGTGATATCCCTTGCTGCCGTAAACTACAACCCAAACTGGTAGTTTCTGATCATATTTTGAAATATTTTGTTTGAATTTCATTACAATGTCAAACGTAAGATAATTTGGTGTTGTGTTACTCCATTTTGTCATGTGTATGAAGCTTACTACATGATTTGAAAATCGATTGCTGCGCTGCCTTGAAATTGTCTCAACAGAGCTTGTGGCAGATAGAGTTACTGAATTGGGATCAACGTTATTGGATTCCTACCACATTTCACACACGACTGTGTCTTCTGATTTTGCTGCGCTGTACATGTTTACTCCAAATCTACTTGAATAATAACCTTTTGATGAATCAAGAAGATCAAATGGTTTTGTCTTCTTGTCGAATTTATGAAAGTCTTTGAAAACTGATGTTTTACCAGTGATATCATCTTCATCGCCAAATTCAATACCATTCATGATATAATCTAGATCGTTTTTCAAATTAGTGGTTGTGACGCTATGAGCAAGGTGGTGATTGACATGTTTTTCAAGGTTTGTTTTGGTCGTACCCACAAGGGTGTCGACATATGTTTCGTTACATAAATCAGTCCCACCACTCGGTGCAGCTGAGTTAATTGCTTTCTTGTTTCCGAGATTAAGGTCACCAGTCATAGATTGGCTTCTATCTAAAAGCATGACTGAGCTAGCATTGGGCTTTTTCGCTATCTCTGTATTAAATGTGGTTGTTTCAAGTTTTGCACTCAATCCATTTATCATTACGTCCGCATCAGCCTTCTGTTTGAGTTCAGTATTTAACTTATTCAAATTAATAACAGCCGTACCGTTTAATGGTTGATCTGAAATACCTGTTATTTGTCTTTGCCCTTCATGTGAACTTGTAAAATTCAAGACCTTTTCAATATTTCCACCTTTTGTTCTATCGAGATAATCACTCAGATCAACACTTCCAACATCATGTTTCTTGGCTAATTCGCTGTCGATATATGTTTTGTCACAAAGAACAGTGTCAGCTGTAGGTGCTGCTGAGTTAATTGCCTCGAAATTATTGAGATCAAAGTTACCAGTCATTGCTTGACTTCCATCACGCAAAACAACAAGACCTGTATTTGGATTGGTGGCAACTTGATTGTCAACGTATTTTTTATTTGCTGCATTATCATTAGCTATTGGTGTACCAAGATTAACGATCTGTCTGTCTCTATTTGGAAGATGACCGTTGAAAAATATAGTGCCATCGATTGTATTATCATTTCGCTTGCTGAAGCACAGGGGGCCTAGACAAGCGACGAGTCTGGTTGTTTATTCGAAATATAAAGGAATGTATGGGAGAATATTAGAGAGTCTTATTGTCGTAAACTTATATCATGAAATGTCTGCGTTAAAGCTCAAAATAAATGTAAACCTACCTCACTTGCTGTGTATTCTCGTTTCTGTGGCTCTAAATGGCGAATTTGAGCGATTTGGTGGGTTTTGCGTCGACTGTTACTATACTTTATAACTATTACTATACGTTATAACTGTTACTATACGTTATAGAGTTTGTTGGATCAGCTACATTGATAATTTTGTTGTCTTGCATGTTGAGCGCACCTGTCATTGGTCGTCGCCCATCTGTATGAACGTGACTGTCAGCGTGAGCTTTTGTACAAGAATCCTGTGGATCAGTCGGTTCTTTCAAATTCTTGAGTTGTTTATTTTCAATGTCGAAATTTTCATCAGAAGTTTTTTTAAATCCTTCACCTGGTGGACCCGGTGGACCTGGTGCACCTGATGATGTAGTTCCCATTTTACTTTTATCATTGTAACCATCAGAATACCCCATTTTACTTGTATTTTTGATTATGTTTTTTTCAAATAATTGATAATGAATTGTTCATTATATTTTGTATCAGTATTTGAAAAAGGTTTTACCACATCATAATATGATTTTCCCTTGTATGATTCATTTACAAAATACAGACAATAATATCCGCATAACACACTCATTAGATCTTGATATTGTGTGCTGTTGTATCGAATATTCACTTTCAGACAATCTGATAAATAATATAATTCTTGTGGAGCATTCAAACCAAAACTGTCAAAATATTCAATGATTTTTGGTTTAATCTTTATTACAACCCAATGCGAACCAGATTGGTTTGAGTCATTTAAATTAGCGATGTAATATCCGCTTTTACATGCGTATATTTGGTCTCTTGATATGACATCTTTGAATTGTGGTATCTTTAGGTAATCGATCCACTTTAAAATGTCAAAATTTGAAATTGGTTTAATCTCAAACAGCGGTCGTAGTGGTTTGTTTACAAAATTGCACCGATAGTGAGATTCCGTTGAATGGGAAGTTTTTCCCGAGCAACTATCCTTTGCCCTTCTTTTTTTGTTTTTTGTTTTTTGTACCCATACCAACCGTTGGTACTGGTGGAGCTAGAGGTGGATAATAAGGTATATACGGTCTATTTTGCATACCAGCGCCATCTTTACCGCTAGCCATTCTGTTTCGAATACCTTTGCCGGTCAAAGCGTTCAAAAGTAGTGGAACACCGATCGAAACCTATAAAGTTCCGAGAAAACACCACGTTGCTTCACTGTCGGTTTTATCATAAACTCTCCCCCAGATTGAAGAGCATTCAATATGTCTTTTTTCTGTTTAACTGACAATAAATGTTTATGATCAATAAGTTGCTGAATTTCAGAATTTGGAATGAGGAAACCTCCTACCTGTCCAGAGCCGAGAATTTTATCCATTGCAAAATTTCCCAAACTTGTTGTAGCACCTGTTGCTAGTGCAGGTATAGCTTTTGTAACCAAATTCATTGCTTTTGGTAATAGTTTTGCAACTGACAAGTGATGAAACAAACTCCCACCTTCTTGAACAACTTTACCGATCTGTGTTTTACTGATTTTGATGTCAACACCTTTTTTCAACTTCAAGCTTTGCTGGATCTTATTAATCTGTGTTTTGGTCAACATCAATTGATCGGGACCGTCCAGTTTGTTATGTGAGAGGTGAATGGTCAAAGGTGATCTCTTCTCAAGAGCTTTCGCTAATTTCAGTTTTTGATTTTCAGATAATTTCACACCATATGGATGATATTTTGTCATTGTGTTTTAATATATATGAATCATATATAAATTTTTTTTGATAAAGGTAAAATTTGTTTTTTATGTTCTTATGACAGCCTTTCCTTTTCCCACATCAACACTTATAATTATCTCTTCCTCGTTAAGTATTAGTACATATACAATATATTGAGCATTAGCCGCACCACTAAGATCGTAAGATAATTCTAGACTCGTCGAGTTATTCTTGAGCGAATCTGCCTGTTTTGTCAAAACAAAATATAGAATACCGTACAGATCTTTGAATGACTTAAGATCTATAGTTGTATCAGGATAATGAAACATTGACGGGCCTACTTCTTTGCTGGACTTTAACACCATCAAAGTTAACTTTCATCTGTTCTATTATTCCAAACCCACCGTTTATAATTGCACAAGCATCAGCTGCACCGTAAGTTGTATTGTCCATTTTGGTAATTTTCAAGTAGATCTCAAAATAAGCATTATACTAATCTATTGGTACCTCCTCACTAGTGTTATCAATGCTAAATTGATAGCCGCTTTTGGCTTGATATGCATTATTTCCAGGGATAATTATCGGTGTTTTCAAATTCACTTGTTGATAATCGTATTTTTGGAGAAAATTTCTAAACGATGACATTTTGTTATTCTTCAATATTTTTTTATTTTTTATAAAGTTAACAATTCGTCAAACTGTTTAGATATAGAGTTTTTTGGTGTTGACTTTGTAGTCTTTGACTGTTTTTTTAGGTTGATTTTGTGTGCTCGTTGACATAACTATTTTAGCGATTTCATGCCCTTTATTTTCATTAGTTTCATTAACTTTGTTAGTACTAAATTTTTCATGGATTTTTTCTCCAATTACTTTTCCTGTTTTCTAACCAACCTCTTCTGCACCTTTTTCAAGAGCTTTTTCAACCGCCTTTGTTGCTAATTTCTTCGCTGTTTTACCTTGACTTTTGCTACTATTTTTTTCGCAATATCAAATATACCTGCACCTTCATAGGTGTTAAAATAGGTACTTTCACCATTTTCATCTCTTTCACTTCTTTGATCTGGCATTTTTAATATACTCGATAAAAAATTATTCATTGTTTTATCGCTTGAAACGAGTGATAAAAGAAACAATTTTTCATGTTGCCAAAAACTTTATTCCTCTACTACTCGAACTGATTTCACTGGATATTCTTCTTTTAAAATTAATGTCATTGACACTGGAATATTGTTCAGATCCAAAGGTCTGCCCAACCCATCAGAAATATAAATTCTTAAATCTCTTATAGTGCTCGTATTGATTTTATTGAACATGGCTCTCTGGAATGAAATGGATATGACAATGGTAGATTGTCCATAATAAATCGGTATAATACATCTGATGCGACTCCTGAAACAACACTTTTAGATATAATATTAGTGTGTACGAGTATATTGTCTACAGATCTTGTTATATCTAGTAAGTTCTGCCCGTATCCGGTTGCTGTAACGATCGCTTTATTAAAACCAATAAGGCTAGCAAAATCACCAGTTCTCAAGTCCACCTGAAAATTGGTTTCCAGGGTCATCAACACTTTGAATAGTGATGGAACAAATTCGATTGTGATACCTTTCTTTGGATGACTATTTGAATCATGTTCTTGTGGTATATGACCATTTGATTTGAGTTGTCGTTTTACGTATGCATTCAATTCTTTATAAGAAAAATTGCCATTCGGAAGTGTTACAGTATGCCACGTTTTACCAGCATCATTGCTATAAGATAGTTTATGATTGTTGAAGCTACTACTCACATTGTACCAACTGTATGACATTGATAAAGAGTCAAGAGCAATCTCATAGTTTTTGTTTTTATTTAGATTAAATGCTGGATTGAAGCGGATTTTAAAATCGTGGCTTTTCGAATTTACAACACTATCACTTGAGTCAATAAAAATTGGTATGTTCATTTTATGTATTAGATATAAAATGTTTTATTGAAGCTTTTTCACATCAAGAATTTTTGAACATGTGCATCGTATTGTTTCCTTTAAATTTTTTCATTTTTCAACAAGAGGTCGATAATTTCCCAAGACTCATTTCGGAGTTGTATGTTTGTATTTCCAGCTAGACGAAGGCCTTTTAACAAAGGTAACCTTTCCACCAACTGCTCTGGAGATGTATGATAAATTTGTCCATCGCGAAAGTGATTTTTTCTTTTACCTTTTTCTTTTTACTGACGAATACCACTACCACTGGTTTCACCGCTAGAACCATTATCACCACCTTCATCACCACTAAAGAACTCACTATCACTATCATCAAAAATAAGTTCCTGACCCTTGTTTAACAACTTTATACGATCTCGATACTTTTGCAATAGCTTGATATCATTCTCCACTTTTTCGAGTTTTTCTTTATTTTTCCCTTTATTTTTTGAAAATCCAGCTTCTTTACCCCCAAGCTTTTGTAGCTGTTTACTAATACTTTTATCAAAATCACTACAATTTAATGTTTTATTAATAATTGCTCATTTATGGTGGATGGTGGAGCTAAGTTATATTCCATTAATATTTTTATTTCATCTCCGCTAAATTTTTTATCACTATCTGGCATCTCAATCAATTTTGCTTTGAGACTTGTTGGTAAATCTGGTGGTGGAAGTGCAGATGTTGTCGGCTGCACCTGAACAGCTTGGATTCCTGTGGTTAGTGCGTTTTGATTTTCTGTTAATTTCGCAATGACTTTATCCTGTCTATCGTCGATTGTTTCTTTCTCCTCTTTTACCCTGCTAACAATGGGTTGAAATATTTCCTCTCTTTCGAACCGCATATCTTGTCGTTTATCACTTATGTCTTGTAATGTGTTCTTAACATTTTGTCTTAAGCGTTCAGCACTCAGTTCTTTTTCAAGACTTTTACTAAATTTTTCAACGTCCATATTTTTAATATAAACAACAAAAATAATCATCAATGAAATTTTCAACTCATGAGTCGTGAGTTGAAAAAACTTTTGATGTAAAAGACAAAATCGTTAAATTATCGTGAATTCACGATAATTTAACGATTTTTCTCAGACTCATGAGCACTCATTAGCGTGAGTAAACTGATTTGCCGTTATATTAACGTAGATGTTCGATAATTTAACGATTTTGTCCCAGTACCCGCCTTTCTACACTACTCATACAATACTATGAAGTTCACTGACAATGGCGGCTCGCACCTTTACCTCTCGGTTTCAATCTGTTCTCTCACAACTTCCCTATTACTTGCGTTTGATAGGGCAGTCAATTACCTCATAAGTGGCAAAAATAACCGAGTTCAAACCATACAATACTATGAAGTTCACTAACAAAGGCTGAATTCGTTCCAGTTCCCGTACCACAAGCTATTTCCCAACGAAGATGTTTATCAATTTGTAAAGAATAAGGCCTTCTCCGTCGGAAGGTGCCGAAGGATATTTTATTCCTTCGCTGCTAACAACTACAGGCTTCATACTGGCATCCAACAACGCTCAAGTTAACATCACCACACACAAGCAACCATTAAACATATTTTCTATATTTGTGGGATGCCCCAGAACGGGTAAGTTCAATTGGAATCTCTTTCACTTGCACTTTTACTTCTCGTAGTACCCTTGCCCTCAGCACGCCAATAGGTTTTCAGCACTTAATCTTGCTGTAGGTTCAATCAAAATCTAAAAGAGCTTCTATTATCCATCAATCAATCAATCAATACTTTATTTACCCACGTCGCGTCAAGGAGCTCATAGAGCTCGTTCAAAATACGTTCGTGCCTCTAAGATTAAGAATCTAAAAAACCTAACACATACTGTCAAGACCTAATTGATTAGAAATTGAAATAACTAACAATTAACATTAAAATTTAAGTTTGTATAGTAAAATTCAAAGTCACTTAAATACTATGAGGCTACCTATCAAATTTTTGTTACTTTTGTCTGATAAAGGAAAATCTTCTGCTATCCAGTATGCAGGCCAGGATCCACAGGAAAATCTAGGTTTAGCGAAGGCATAATAAGTAAAACCACCTCGTCGGGTCTGGTAAAACTTCTTGCGAAGAAGAAGAAAGGAATGATTCTCTCTCCAGAGATCTTCGACATATTAAACAAGCTTCTTAAGTCCGATGAAGACAATGCTACCGGAGATATCCAGCTTCTCTGCAAACTATTTTCGGGCGAGCGCTGCTCATATCACTTCTCTACAGAGGAAAGCAGGTTGATCCTTCCAAATACGCCTTTCTGTCTCCTTGTTTCCACGCAACTGGTAAATACTGCCAAACTGATCGCACGCATGGATCAAGGACACGGCCTAGTGGATAGAATCCTCCTTGCCACCCCCCTTGCCTTTCGTCCAACCCTTGTTGAAATGGAGGCAGCCACCGATCATTTATCCACCGAGGTAGTAAGTGACTTCTCTGAAATGTTCGGGAACATAAATGGAATTAACGAAAACGTTGAATTCGTCTTCGACGAAGGAGGGATGGAGCTACTCAGGGAGAAAATGGACGAGTTCGTAGCTGAGGTCAATGAAGCCATCAGAAATGGGAAAGTGCCACCCAAATAAACGACGCCAGAACTTATTCCGAGAATAGCTTGCGCTCTACATGTCTTTAATCACGCCACGGAAGAACTATTGACCGGTGTACCCTCGTCACAACCTGATACAACGATATCCAAAACAACACTGGAAAGTGCAGCATCTTTCGTGAATCACCTCGAGACACAGAAGGAAATACTCTGCCAGGTTAGCAATCATAACAACAAAAACTTGCATTTTTCTTTAATTACCTTTGTTGTGCGCACATTCCAATTATTCTTAGTAGAAACTCGGCCTTGTCCTATTGAAAATCCGCCTATTTCATTTGTTCTATAAATGTATATTCTATTCGCCGATAGAAAATGATGGCGTGCGCAAAGCTCTTTGAATGATTTATTCTCATCTTAGAGAGCTTTGCACTTGAGTTTAGACAGTAGACATTAATTAATGCATTTTCCGTAGTTTTCCATTACACCGTTTAGCGAATATTTTTCAAACACGTGCTTCTTCAATATCTCAGCCAATTCGAAGTAAAAGAAAAGAATCATTACTTGGTCGCGAATTTTTTTCCGCGCTTTTTCTTTTTTTTTTTTTTGTCATTGGCCCATGTGCTGCGATTGTTCTTGTTTTTCTAAACTAATTTTAAAACTATTCTACTACGTTACCTCAGTCAATCACGAACTAAATAACTATTACCACAGGTAATCCAGGCTCACTTTTTGCGTCACGTACGCATGTTTAAATAGAGAGAACATAATTATGGGGAGAAGTTTAGTTCTTGAGATTCACTTGAACATGGAAATATACATCCATGAAACTTACCATGTGGCGAGTATTTTTTCTCCCTAATATTTACAGGAAGTTTAGGGAATAATAATCTTCTTAATCCTTTCCTTCGTAGTAGGGAGGAATTTCCATACCTAAACTTCGCCCCTATATGTTCTCTCTATTTAAAATTGTTTACGTGACACAAATAGTTATACTGGGTCACCTTTATATTACCAGAAATACAGTAATGTTTTTCGCGACTATTGTAATGGATAACTCATTAATAAGAGGTGAAAATTAACTTTCTCTAGTTTACTTGCATTGTTTTTAATTAGTTTCTTCTCCTTTTTCAGTTTCTTAAATAAGTCACAAACGCAGCTTGTGATAAAAGCATCGATCAGCCCACTACAAAAACGATAAGGGACAACGTCTTAATGACCCAAGGCCCTGTGATATCCTATCGTCCCTTCAAACATGGCAAAAGATCAGCGCGTGCAATTGCCGAAAGTGAATTTAACACCGCTACAGAATCATTAATGCAAGATGGCTTTGGAAGAATTGTGGAATTTAGAATACCTAGAGCAAAAAGCACCTGCAAGGTATTTGTGAAAAGCAAGCCAAACCCTTGGCCGAACTGTACGGATGTCAGTCTAAACGAATTTGAAAATGCCTTGGCCAAGCCTCTACATAATGATATCACAGTTCCAATGAGAAAATATCTTCAGGACAATAATCACATCTCGAATTAGCAACATTTAAATAAAATCCATTTCTATAGGACAAGCAGAAATAAGTTAAGAAAAACAAACACCTTCATAGTACTAAATTTAGATTTCCTTTTTAAGATTAATGTTTCAAAAACCATTTCATTGAATGGAAACGTTTTCGCTTTTAACATTGGAATTTAATACCTGCTTTTCAAAAATAACATTTCAGTAAAAGTACCTTTTCTTACATTCTAAGTATAGCTTTCATTCTATGTTTGTATTCATTGTATTTTTAAACCGGTAGAATTAAATTAAAAGTTACCTTCGTTGGGATGCTTGTTTACACTACTTTATCTTAAAACGATACTTTTTGCGCGCCAGCATTACATAAAAAATCAAATAAAATAAAAAATAAAGGGCTCATCGGTATAGGTATGTAAAGTTAATAAGCTTCCATCGAGTGTGGGAATTCAGGCGGCCGTAGCACCTTATTTTAGTGCTTAGCTCATTGCTTTTTAAACGAGTTGCGTATTCAAGGAGTGCCAAAAAACACTTCAAACTAGGTTTCGGTTTAGGGTTAGGGTTAGGGTTTTGGGTTGGGGTTAGGCGTTTGGCTTAGGGTTTAGGGTTAGGGTTAGGGCTAGGTTTTAGGCTTTTAACGTATTTCTTTTTAGGGTTTTAGCGTATGGCAATTTAGTTTAGAGCTCACTTTATTACTTATTCAAGGTCTGCGGGATTGCGGACTGTGGCAGCAGTTCAGTTTAACACCTAGTTTAATACTTATTCAGCCACGGCGGGAGTGCGGACTGAGATGACACGTCAGTTTAAAAATTAGTTAATACTTATTCATCGACTGCGGGAGTGCGGAGCGCGGTAGTACTTGCGTTTAAAAGTTACATTACTTGTTATTCATCTACTACGGTAGTGCGGGCAGTGGTAGCACTTCATTTTAACACTTCATTTTATACATATTCATCCAGTTCGGTACTGCGGACCGCGGTAGCAGTTCAGTTTAAAAATTTGTTTAATATTTATTCATCCACTGCGGGAGTGCGGACCGTGGTAGCACTCGAGTTTAAAAATTACTTTACTACTTATTTATCCACTTCGGTACTGCGGACCGCTGTAGCAGTTCAGTTTAAAAATTAGTTTAATATTTATTCATCCACTGCGGGAGTGCGGACCGTGGTAGCACTCGAGTTTAAAAATTACTTTACTACTTATTTATCCACTTCGGTACTGCGGACCGCAATAGCACTTGAGTTTATAAATTAGTTTACTACTTAATCATCAACTTCGGTAGGAAAGACCGCGGTTGCACTTTAGTTTCAAAATTAGTTTACTACTTATTTATCCGCGGCGGGAGTGCGGAACGCGGTTGCACGTTAGTTTATTGGGACTTTAAGCAGTCAGGGCGGCAAAGCCACGGAAGACGTCGATTAAAATATGAGGTTCTACTTTTAGTTAGAATTTTGAAAATGGCTGCATGTTTTTACCGTCTCATAGGGCGCCAGACCACAAACTCAACATAGCGCATAAAAGTAGCGTTGAGTTTTAAATGTGAATTAAAATAATTTGCCTCTGCGGTTTCGCTTCGCAGACGACACAAATTTTGGTGATTTGACGTTGTTGTTTTGCAAAGGACGGCTAAGAAATCTACAAAGTTTTAAAACGCGCGTGCTGAGCTATTGTTCTGCCAATTAGATCTATTGTTTTTGCACGTTCTCGTTGCCGTAGCCGTCGTGGTTTGCTTAAAGTCCCTTATAAATTAGTTAATACTTATTCATCGACTTCGGTGGGGCGGACAGCGGTAGCACTTTATTCTTTATCTTAGCAAGTACATTTTATTATTTTTTTCCTTAGTATTCTAAATGAGGGGAATCCACTATAATATTTTTTTTAGGTAGTGTGCAGTTTTAAACAAAAATAAATAGACCACAAAAACACCAGGACACTGCGTCAGGCCGTTTTCTGTTCCAGATTACTCTTAGATCTCTTTTCCTCGTTATCTTTTTATTCAGATAGATGCTTTCTTTATTCTGTTGTTTTTCTTGATCCGGAAGTTGTGCTCCCATCCATAAAGAATGCTTCTTTCGTCATTTCGATTTGATCTGACGTCTTAGTGGGGTATCAAAAGCTTCTTAGGAAGCTCTTCTCGTGTAATAATAAGTGTAAAGTCACGACACACAAACTACCCGTTCATGTGGCAATATCATCAACATTAAAATGGCGGAAAGTCAGAGAGGTTGATATTGAAATGCTGTGAAAATGATCGCAAGGCTCCGAAAGAACTGGTCCTTGATCGGAATTATTGTAGTAATCTGCCTAGCTAAGTTTGCCCCTTTTATTGGAGCAAAAGGTGGCATTCTTAAACCAGAAGTCACCGTCAAATATATAGCTGTTTCAGGCATCTTCTTGAACAGTGGGCTGTCCTTGAAGTCAGAAGAGTTGAAAAGCGCCCTTAGCAATGTTAGATTACACCTTTTTGTTCAGGGATTTACGCTGGCTTTTGTAGCTGGCTTATTTTCGCTGTTAGTGAAGCTTTTAGAGCTAAGCGGGTTGAATGAATGGCTTCTGAAAGGCCTCCTAGTGGTGGGCTGTATACCTCCACCTGTTTCCTCGGCCGTGATTCTAACGAAGGCCGTCGGTAGAAACGAAGCGGCTGCGATCTTCAATTCGGCGTTTTGTAGTTTTCTGGGAATTTTCGTCACACCATTTTTACTGCTTGTGTTCCTCGGTTCTTCGTCTGCGGTTCCTTTTGCGTCCATTGTGGGTCAGTTGTTCATGACAGTTGTGTTCCCTCTACTGATAGGTCAGTTTCTCAGAAGGTACATCAAAGACTGGATGGAACAAACCAAACCTCCTTTTGGAACGATCAGTAGCTGTGTACTTCTTCTCATAATATATACAACATTCTGTGACACATTTTCCCACAAGAGTGGCGAGATCGACTCTTCTAGCATACTAGCAGTGGCAGTACTGATAATCTGTCAGCAATGCTGTTTTCTGATGTTGACATTTTCCTAAGCAACCACGAGGGATTCTCCATTTACCCCAGCAGTCACAGTAGCAATCATGTTTTGTTCAACCCACAAATCTCTCACATTGGGAATTCTCATGCTCAAGATTGTCTTTTCAGGATACAGTTACCTCTCCCTAGATTTCTATCCCTCTGCTCATTTATTATCCAGTGCAGATTCTACTTGGAGATCTCTTGGTTCCTGTAGTAAAAGCATGGATGATCAGTTGTCAGCAGAAGGAGAAAGTAGCAGGAACTGGAACTGTTTAGCTCATGTGTCGCCAAGAACAACATAATTAGCCCTTTCCCTGGCAAGAGATAATTTATAGAAAGCTTTGTGCACTGAAACCTCCCCCCCCACCCCACCCCCCATGACCCAAAGTTACTTGAGGTATAAGAAAAAACAACTCAAATGTTTTGTGTAATCTTTTTATTTGTGCAGAACATTTTCCCCAAGTTAATTGCATAACCTATGCATCACTGTTTTTAACATTTCAATGCATTAACTTTAAATGCTGTATTGAAAGGGTTGCAGTGCATGAGGTACTTTGTATTAACTTGTTACAAGGAAATGATACGGTATTTAAAACAGCTAGGTTTAATGTAAACATGCATGAGGAAAGCAATAGCTCTTAAGACATGGGCCATAAAAAAGATCTTTGAAAATAATACTGTGAATGTTTTCATACTGTATGACATGAGTGTAAGTTGGTAGATAAATTATTTTACTCAGTCTGCATTCAAGCCTGCATTAAATGTAAATTGAAGAACGTATTTAGAAGAATCAATTAAAGGGAACCAACTAGAGATCACTTTAAATTTGTTGTTTGATGCACTGGAAATCAAAACTAGAAATTGACTTATAAATACTGGGAAATAAGGAAAAATGCAGTTTATAACTCTTATTTTTAAATAAATATGAAGTGCAGTTTTCTGATTTATGATTTTTTAAGTGCAGGGAAGTTTAAACTCCCCTTTCTTGGAGTATTTCTATTCCCCCCACCCCCCCCCCCCCTCCTGGATGGGATGCCAGTCCAGGTCAGAGTTACCCACCTGCATATTAAATTTGCTGGTACCCATTTAAACACCTGGGGGAAGAGAGGTAAAGTGAGAGTAGTGTCTTGCCTATGAATGCAACACAATGTCCCTAACCAGGACTCCAACCTGCACTACCTGATCTGGGTTTGAGCCCACTAACCATGAGGCCACTGTATCTCCCTCCAACACTTATTTTAAGCAAGTCAAAACTGATTCCAGCATCTGATGTAATTATTTGGGCTGTAAGATAGAGATGATTGCAAAGAAAGTGAGAGAATGTTTATGGAGGTTTCTATAACTTTTTCCATAGGCCGCTGAAGATGGTGTAAAAACCTGCTGTGCCCCTTTTGCTGACATTGAGGTGAATATTACTGTTGTAGTATGTAGCACTCAAGAACCACAAAGCTACTTGCAATATCTCTCTCAATGTACAGAAAAATGAGGGAATTATACTCTCTACTGTCTTGTAATTTTGTCTCTTTTACTGCTAGGAGGTGAATAGGTGGGATAGTCCAAAATATGAACATTTCACTCATAAGATTGCTAAAATGCACTCACTCCCTCCATGCAGGTTGTGGTTCTGGGCAATTTCTGCTGTTTTGGGCTTGCTTTGTCACCACAGTTTTTCTTATTATGAGATAACAGGTCATATTTCAGAATATTTAGTATTGTAAATCAACCATATTTCATTCCTTATACTATTCCATATGACACATTCAAATTCTCAACTATTCTTGAGTAACTTAACACTGCGTGGCACTATGACTATGTGTGACACTTTCATGAAATAATCTTTCACTTTTCCTCGAGATGTGAGCTTGGGATGCCTGTGGTGGCTGATTTTGGATTTTGGACACTAGTGGCTGATTTCAAATTCTGGACACTAGTGGCCAATTTTGAATTTTGGACTCTAGTGGCTGATTTTGGGTTTTGGATACTAGGAATCAGTGAAAGACTCCAGCAATTCTACACTTTGATGAAAAAAAAAAAAAAAAATTAACTCTATGTGTTTAAACAGCTGAGATTCTGAAATATCATCATTTTGGAGGTATGTTTAAGTGGCCAATTTTGGTTTCTGGATACTAGTAATCAGTGAAAGACTGGTAATTCTACTTTTCGATAAAAAAAATTAACTCTGATTATTTAGAACAGCAGAAAAACTGAAATGCCATATTTTTGGATGTATGTTTAAGTGGACAAAATGCAAAACTGTCATATTTTTACTGAATTTTAACTGAGGGTGAAAAGTTGAAAAAGGCAGCTTTTTTTCAAAAAAGTGCTGTCGTTTTTTAGCTTTTGGGTTTTTTTTTTTGCACTATGAAAAGAAGTTATGAAAAGCGCGAAAAAAGGTAAGTTCCTTGAGCTAGCCACTACAAGTTATTATTATTATTATTATAATTGGTAGTATGATTATCTGTTACCATCTTATTATTAGTTTAGTGTCAATTAGTTACTCTAATTTTGTATATCTTTGTTTGTGGAAATACGGCAGCACTAGCTATAAATTATATGCAGCCTATTTTTTCTTCGTCCACTCCTCACTCCTCCCAACGATCTGGATTTGCGAGGAGAATGGGTAGGAACATTTCGCACAACAACGAGGTTATCAAACATGGCTGTCGTTCTACGCATCGAAATGGAATTGAGGGAAAATATCCCGGATGACGGAGATGTTTGAATCATTATATATTAAAATCTCTTTATAAAGCAGTTAGTCTTATTGAGGGACACTCATGATAATGTCTGTTCCGTCGAGATGGCTGAATTGTCCTCGAAAAAGTCAGATTATTGCAGGTTTGTTAAATAAATCGATCTCGCTCTAGTTCCGCAACCTTATTATCTGTATTGATTCAATTAAAGGGACTCTGTGGTCAGCAGGAAAGCAAGGATCTGAAAATAAAAGACGTCATAGATCTCTGTTATAAGTGTTTTAAGTGACTAAAGAGGTGAGAAGTCTAGAGAGGAATCATTTACAAAGTAGACTACGTTCGTGTGAACTCCCTTGCGTTTGTTGACGACAATTCATCATTAAAACGTTTCGAGTTTGGTTTCCTCTGCATAATTCAAGGTGGTAATTCAAAGCCTTCCCTAAAATGGTTGTTTTATTAATACACTCGGCATTATATAGGAATCTAAGAACAATTTGTTCTTTTAAGATTGAGAATTTACACTTCTTAGTCGTTTCATTTCCGGTCAGAACCGAGAATTTTGACCCATGTACATATATAATATAGATGTCTTTTATTAAACTTGTTAAGGGTCAGAAATAGCTGAAAATTTTTATTTGGACAAACTTTTTCTTTCAGAGAAGTTCCTTGCCTTTAAAACACCATTAGGCCCTCGCTATGATGAAGAAATCCCAGAGGCAAATCGATTTCAGCTGCCCATGTTGTTTGCCTATCTCCAGTCCCTACAGGTTTGTGCATGTTGATTTTTCTCTTTATCAGCAAGAAGCTCTAATTCGTTAGATATTTATTACGTTGTTTGGTAATGGGAGATGGTTAGGGGGATGTGAGGGGGGGGGGGAAGGGCTGGGGGGTAATAAGAGTATCAGGATACTGAGAGCACTTGTCTCCCCTATGTTTCCTGCCTCAGACACATTTACCATATTCTTTACCAACTTTGCTTCTACTGTTCTTTATTGCAAGACACTGTCCATTGATAGTTGGTAAACATTATTTTCACCATTGCACCTCAGTGTCTCATTTTTTTTCTCCTGTATCTCCCATACCCCTCCCCCTCCTGTTTCCCAAACTCCTTTCTCCCCTCACCTGATCTAAATAAGGTGACTGAAGATCTGATTTCAAGAATTTTCACATCTTAACCCTTTCACTCCCAAGATCTCATTAGCAATTCTTCTTACTGTCTGCTATACAGTTCTTATGATGTTAGTTTGTAGAATTTGGTATTGGATCAACTGATAACCCCCTGATTTTCTGTTTCCTAATTCTCATTACTTAATTGTCTGCTTGATAGTGTAATGATATTGTAAGGAGAAATTCTGCCTTGATCACTCATGGGAGGGAATGAGATTTACAACAAACAACAAATAACAAACAACAAATGGCCAAAATTGAACTTTCTGTTGTCTTCTGTCAGCTTTTAATTAATTAATTAAACTGATGTTACACATGGAATTTTTTTCCCGCTCTTCTTTAGAGTTGATTTAAGGACCCTAGGAAAAGAAGAAAAATTTTTTTTTCAATTTGTTTTTTGCCAATTGCTGTAAATATCATGCTTAAACTCTCTAATATTTGTAAAGTAAGTTAATTCTATAAAATGTGTCCTTGTTTTTAGATGCGATTGGGATTGATCATTGATCTGACAAACACAAGTCGTTTTTACAACAAAACAGTTGTGGAAGAGACAGGAATCAGACATACCAAGATGCAATTACAGGGGTTTGGACCATCTCTTGTTTATTGTAATTGATTCATTTGATTTTTAGATTATAATGTATCTAATGTTTGTTGATCCCTTTGTAGGCATAGGAAGACACCCTCGAGAGAGCAAGTTCAGTTATTTATTGGAATGTGTGACCGTTATTTCAGTGACAACCCAGGGGAATTAATAGGTTGGTGTATCATTTTGTCAGAATTGTCTTGTACTTTCATGGTTTTCTGAGTACTAGAACAGACAGCAGTTTGATTTAAACTTTTGTTTTCTATTATGGTATTTACGCTTAACAGATTTATGGAATAGCGAGCATTAGCAGTTGTTTACTTGAGCTGTAGATGAATTAGAAAGAAAAGGAAAGTATCATAAACCTAGCTATTCCCGTAATGCAAAAGAAACTAGATTCATAAGCTCCAGCAAAATGAACCACACAATTCCTGTTCAAACTTACTTAAGACCTCAAATTTGCTTGTATGACTGTGTGTTTTTCTTCTGTAGGTGTTCACTGTACACATGGTTTCAATAGGACTGGCTTTTTGATAATTGCATACCTAGTGGAAAGAGATAACTGGAGGTAATTGAGCTGTAAGAATAATTTCTAACACCATGCAGGTTTATTAAACCAGAAAGTTTTTTTCTATAAATCTCCTTCCGCCTCAGTCATCTTTTTTTTTTTTCTTTTTTTTCCCTTTTGGTTTATTCTCACTCACTGGTATTTTCATCTTTAAATAGCAAAGTGCTATTCCAAATTTCTAAGTTTGCTTTGTTCAATTCTTTTGCAAGAGGATGGCTTTAAGCGTGTTGATAGAACTTCTTTAAATATTCTAAATATTAAATATTATTATAATTATACATAATAATAGTAATTATAATAATAATAATTGATTAACTCTTTCATTCCTATGATCCCAGTAGAAATTCTCCTACTACGTTCCATGCAATTCTTATGATGTTAGTTTGGCGAATCTGTTATTGGATCCTCTACTAATTCCTCAACTGATATATATATATATATATATGTATCTTTATTTACTAGACATTTTGTTGTGTAGTATTGCTGAGTATTTTTACAAGTTGTGCCATATTTTGACGAGCCTGTAGGGTGAGTTAAAATACAAATAACGAGTGAAAATACTCAGCGATACAACACCAAAGTGTCTTATAAGTTATTTATCAGCCAATATGCCAAATTATTATTTCTGAGTGCAGGCAAATTTTGTGGATATTTGCAATGCAATGCATTGCAATGCAAAGCGGAACGGAATTTGTTCACTGTTATGTTGCTATTTTCTTCAATAAATGATGAAATTTCATTGTCATCTAACTGCTCTTCTTCATTTGATTTATCTAATAAACTTGGATCATTCTGACTCTTTGTTGTCAGAAAACAATTTAAATTGTCTACCATTTTTTAGAGACTTCAATTCCAATCTGTCGATTTTATGATGCAATGCAAGAAAACCTGTCTAACCAGTTCTCTGGCAGGAGTACAAATCCTGCATGATATTTGTACTCGGTTTGGGCATTATGTGTACTCTGCAGAGTGTAGTTGGATAACAATTTTCTTTAATAATTTTTTCATCATTGGTCTGCATGATCTTGTACTGCTATTGTAAGGAGAAATTCTGTCTTGGTCACTCATGGGAGTTAAAGAGTTGATTTCATGGTCAGTCTTATGAATGAAAGAGTTTACCAGATTGATCATGTGGATCCAGGACTGGATTGTTCAAAGCTGGGTGTGGATAACTCAGGGTTAGCATGAAATTTCATTTCAGATCTGAAAGCTTTAAAAGAAAGTTCTATGTAAATATAATAATTATGTGTCTACAAATTTGATGATCGGATGCTCTAAAAAGAATAGGGAAGAGTATCCCAGAAAGGATCTTGAATAGAGAAACAGGGAAACCTGGAGTAAAATATCATGAACCCTGGGTTAGTGCCAGTCAGCCTTCAAACAACTGGGCCCAGTTTACCAGATCAATCCCTTGGATCAATGACTACATGTAATCAGTGCTATTCTTATATTTTGGGTTAACTTTTTGTTTCCTATTATTCTGTGTTTTTATAGTATTGAGGCAGCTATTGACTGTTTTGCACAGGTTTGTGTTTGAATTCAATCATTAAAACTGAATACAATATTCCATTTTCATCAATTTACTCACTCACATGTCTATCTAGCATAAATCAATTATTAAGTTATATTATGGAGCACACTGGAGAGCATGATTTGTTGTATTAAAAAAAAAAAAGGCAAACTGTGAGGAAGAGCATTTATTAATAGATACAAACCTTGTGCCAATGAAGGATATAGTGGAATTTTAATGACTGTAAATTATTTTGAATTAAAACATAATCTATTGAGTTGAAAATCTCAGCAAAATAATCCAGCTACATGTAAGGAACAAGGCCAGTCAATCATTAAAAATGTAAGAAAAATTGCAATTATTGTTATTCAGATCTCATATCAATTTGCACTTGCCCATTCTGGGAGAAGACACTCCCTTCTTCCTCCCTCTCCCACCCCACCCCCCCCCCCCTCTCTATTGTCAGTCAGTGCTGCACATGCTGCAAGGACACGGTTTTTCTAAAGATTTCAAGTAGCACTGAATTGGGGGAAGGGGAGAAATTTAGCGTTTTTAGATGGAAATGTGGTTGATATTTTTTGTAGTGGTGCAATCTAGATTTTTATCAAGGTTGTAGCAGTTGATACATGATAAAAAAATTTAGCAATTGGCATGAACAATCTTAGTTGCTTTTTTAAACAAATTTTTGCAGTGTCGCCCTCCAGGAATTTATAAAAGAGACTATTTGCAAGACCTAATTGCTCGTTATGGTGGCTCAAAAGAATCCATCACTTTCCCTGAGCTTCCTGATTGGTGCCGTGAGGAAGAGGCCTTAAGGACTCAGCGACAATTAGCCCTAGACGATTAGCCGCTAGTCTTGATGTAAAGGAGAACTTACGTTCATCTTTTGGTCATTGGCTTTTATGAGTTTGTGGCTCCTTATGGAGGTCTTTTTTTTTGTGAATGGTTATCATTATCAAAATTTACTTAATTTTTACTTAATTTAATTTACATGGGTTGCACGAGGTGAGCACAGGCCTCCAGAAGTTTTTTTGAATTCCTTTGGCCGTCTTCATATTGAATCCAGAGGTCGAAGAGTCTTCTCTGCGTTGTTCGTTAGGTTTTGAGACCTTGACCAACCGCAAACTTTACTAGATGCCGCATATTTTGTAACACCTTAGTCTCATAAGCAGACCTTGACAAACTTCAGACCTTGACAAACCGCAAACTTTACTAGATGCCGCATATTTTGTAATACCTTAGTCTCGTACGCATTTTCGAGGCCTCGACATCGCAGTTCTCGAAAAGTTTTTTTCGACATTTGGTTATGTTAAAAAAAGGACTTTTTTATGGGAGAATATTTAAAACTGCTGCACAGACTTAAGTAAACCAATGTAACTCGTCTCGGTTCCAAGTTTTTGTACATACGTTGCTCGAACCTCCTACGGATTCTTAAAGCTTTATAATCAGACTTCATCTAGACTCTTTAAACATTCTTCTCCCCTCTTTGCTATTTTCATTCTCGCACTTAATAAACATGTCTTAAACACAATTTGATTGACATAACGCATTAGTCACGCGAGGCATTGCGTGACTAATGCGTGTCTGTTTTCGAGGTCTGCGGTCTGTGGTCTGTGTTTTCAAGGTCTGTGTTTTCGAGACACCCGTTGGGTAATTCCATTTGTTGTGTTCACAAAATGCTTGTTCAAGATAAACTTGAGACGTGACAAATGCTTAGACTTGATACCGTCTATAAATGTGAGTTGGTACAGACTGGCGGTTGTGATTATGAGTTTTGTGTTATCGGAACCATTAACTGTAAAATCAGCGTTATTACTCTGTTTTACATTCGTTGTATGATCTGATGCTCCATAAATATAACATTTTACTCTAGAAATATTGTCATGAGCAAGACCGCCTCGATACCAAGTCTTTTTTGTCGCATTCGTTAGCGTTGTTTTAGTTGCTCTTGCATTGATTTTTGTTTGTAAAGATGTTTTGATATCACCGACATATTTCTTTGTCGTCGTCCGGACCATAACTCAGGGTCTTTAAATAACTGAGAAGAAAGTGCTGCCTTTGTAATAATATCTGCAAATGGTTAGACTTTCTAGTCTTCTCGGATAGGGACGATAAATGGAGGTCCCGTCTTACAAGCCCTTATCTGTGATAAAAATTGTGGGACGTTAAAGAACCCACACACCTTCGGAAAAAAAAAAGGGTACGTAGTGCCCGGTGTTGTGGTCTATCTTTGTGTAGTGTCTAGTCTAGGGTGAATTGGGGAGGGAAGGTGAGATCAATATATGAACTGAAGTGGCTGCATATTGCGCCTGATGAATTCTGACGTCCGATCTCACCTTAACTGATTATCTATATAGTAGTTTGCGTTATATAAATGTTAAATTGTTGTTGTTTTTAGTTTCCTGTGGTTCATTCGTCAAAACCATTTGTGGATAAATGCACATTTTGCTGTCATAAAACGAATACCATCTATCCCAAACATCCTCAGGTAAACTATTGTGATATCCCTTGCTGCCGTAAACTACAACCCAAACTGGTAGTTTCTGATCATATTTTGAAATATTTTGTTTGAATTTCATTACAATGTCAAACGTAAGATAATTTGGTGTTGTGTTACTCCATTTTGTCATGTGTATGAAGCTTACTACATGATTTGAAAATCGATTGCTGCGCTGCCTTGAAATTGTCTCAACAGAGCTTGTGGCAGATAGAGTTACTGAATTGGGATCAACGTTATTGGATTCCTACCACATTTCACACACGACTGTGTCTTCTGATTTTGCTGCGCTGTACATGTTTACTCCAAATCTACTTGAATAATAACCTTTTGATGAATCAAGAAGATCAAATGGTTTTGTCTTCTTGTCGAATTTATGAAAGTCTTTGAAAACTGATGTTTTACCAGTGATATCATCTTCATCGCCAAATTCAATACCATTCATGATATAATCTAGATCGTTTTTCAAATTAGTGGTTGTGACGCTATGAGCAAGGTGGTCATTGACATGTTTTTCAAGGTTTGTTTTGGTCGTACCCACAAGGGTGTCGACATATGTTTTGTTACATAAATCAGTCCCACCACTCGGTGCAGCTGAGTTAATTGCTTTCTTGTTTCCGAGATTAAGGTCACCAGTCATAGATTGGCTTCCATCTAAAAGCATGACTGAGCTAGCATTGGGCTTTTTCGCTATCTCTGTATTAAATGTGGTTGTTTCAAGTTTTGCACTCAATCCATTTATCATTACGTCCGCATCAGCCTTCTGTTTGAGTTCAGTATTTAACTTATTCAAATTAATAACAGCCGTACCGTTTAATGGTTGATCTGAAATACCTGTTATTTGTCTTTGCCCTTCATGGGAACTTGTAAAATTCAAGACCTTTTCAATATTTCCACCTTTTGTTCTATCGAGATAATCACTCAGATCAACACTTCCAACATCATGTTTCTTGGCTAATTCGCTGTCGATATATGTCTTGTCACAAAGATCAGTGTCAGCTGTAGGTGCCGCAGAGTTAATTGCCTTGAAATTATTGAGATCAAAGTCACCAGTCATTGCTTGACTTCCATCACGCAAAACAACAAGACCTGTATTTGGATTGGTGGCAACTTGATTGTCAACGTATTTTTTATTTGCTGCATTATCATTAGCTATTGGTGTACCAAGATTAACGATCTGTCTGTCTCTATTTGGAAGATGACCGTTGAAAGATATAGTGCCATCGATTGTATTATCATTTCGCTTGCTGAAGCACAGGGGGCCTAGACAAGCGACGAGTCTGGTTGTTTATTCGAAATATAAAGGAATGTATGGGAGAGTATTAAAGAGTCTTATTGTCGTAAACTTATATCATGAAATGTCTGCGTTAAAGCTCAAAATAAATGTAAACCTACCTCACTTGCTATGTATTCTCGTTTCTGTGGCTCTAAATGGCGAATTTGAGCGATTTGGTGGGTTTTGCGTCGACTGTTACTATACGTTATAACTATTACTATACGTTATAACTGTTACTATACGTTATAGAATCGCATAGCTTAAAGTAAACACGCGCTCTGATTGGTCAATACGTCAACCGGAAGAGAGGGTATTTAGCGTGGAATCACACTAACGCATAAAGCGATATCGCTGATGTGAGTCGCGAGCAATAATTATTGTTACGAATGTAAGAACGTAAATACAACTAGTGCTATGAAAATATGAACAAATATGAACAAATTTATAGAAAACGAATGTCTTCCAAATTTTGAATTGAAATTGAAATTTTCAGAAGATTGGAGGAAAGTACTCACGCTCAAAAGTACGAGAAAACGCATAGAAAAAAATCAAAATGCCAGAGACGAGGGAAGAAAGCCAAACGACAGTTCTCGCCGAGGAAAACCAAACAAGCGTTACGAAAGAAAACCAAAATAGGTATCAATGCCGAAAAAGGTCAAGCATCTTTTCCCGAAATCCAAACCATTGTAGCCTATACAGACGATGAACTGGCCTCTTTTAGATACAACATGGTTTCAAAAAACACTAGACGCCAAATTCACAAATTCGAGTGGTCGCAAAACTGTCATCCAAGCGCTCAGTGATGATTTCGACCCAGTGGAGATATCAGAGCTCACTGGCCACTCCAATCCGGAATCCATATCCAGCTACAGCCATAATCCTCTGGAAAAAGAGCGGCGAATGTCGAATAAGTTGCCCGCTTTCAAACCACGCCAAGCACAACTACCAACGGCTATTCAAGTCATGCTTTACGGGAGATTGTTCACAATAGCTCAGCCACGCCAAGCAACACAGCAGCTACTAGTGACCTTGACAGCAATGCCAGTCGTTCTAGTTACCTGATGGCAGGAGCAGTTGGCGGAATGTTTACCGGAGTAACTTTTAATAATTCTCCATTAAATATTTCTATAAACTTTCAGTCCAGCATTGACACCAACGAGCGACTCCCTGCGAGGAAAGAAAAACAGTTAAAATTGTGACTTTTAACTGAACTGTTTTTCGCCAGAGTTTACCGAGAAATTCCAGTCTTAATCATTATATTTTGAATACACTTCCTTTTACCACTGTAAAGCACTTACCGGTTTTTTGTAGATCTTGCTTTGATACCGGAACGATTGAAATTTTCATTTCGCTTGAGGATTTGACCATTCAGTTGTTGATTGTCGGCGCCACATTCTGCCAAGTTGAGTGGTAGCAGGCAAATCTCTGTCTTAAATAACTCCGTATTGTGTACTTTTAGTTTTTTTTGGTGAAGATTGTAAAATGTGAGGCACCGCTTTCTCCACGAGTTTGAAATAAAAATGGTTTTCATTCTAAAAATATCTTGTTCCCTCTATTCGCTAGATATTGACACCTGACTTTGAAAGGGTTTCCATTGTTTGCGCACTGGCGTGGCGCACAAAAATACAAAACATCTGGTTTCGCCCAGTGATTTGGTGGCTTTAGCTATGTGATGCAAGAAAAATTCACGAGGTACAATTAAAATTGTGGACGGTTCAAACGTGAGCGACTTACCTTGCTTTCTATTCCCTTAACAATGACAGTTCTGACAGTTGACTTTAAAATGGCTTTCCTAAGGGCGCGCGTACGGAATAAAAACAAACAATAACATTGCCGTTTTATTTTCTTGTTTTCTTATTTTTATTCAGTTATGCGATTCAAGAAATATTCACTACCTGACTCGTGAATTCCACGTTAAATTTCACTTGAAAAATCGATATCGCACTCATCGCTTCGCGACTCGTGCGATATCGGTTTTTCGCGTGAAATTTAACGTGGAATTCACTCGTCAGGCAGTGAATTTTTCTATAGAGTTTGTTGGATCAGCTACATTGATAATTTTGTTGTCTTGCATGTTGAGCGCACCTGTCATTGGTCGTCGCCCATCTGTATGAACGTGACTGTCAGCGTGAGCTTTTGTACAAGAATCCTGTGGATCAGTCGGTTCTTTCAAATTTTGAGTTGTTTATTTTCAATGTCGAAATTTCCATCAGAAGTTTTTTTAAATCCTTCACCTGGTGGACCCGGTGGACCTGGTGCACCTGATGATGTAGTTCCCATTTTACTTTTATCATTGTAACCATCAGAATACCCCATTTTACTTGTATTTTTGATTATGTTTTTTTCAAATAATTGATAATGAATTGTTCATTATATTTTGTATCAGTATGTGAAAAAGGTTATACCACATCATAATATGATTTTCCCTTGTATGATTCATTTACAAAATACAGACAATAATATCCGCATAACACACTCATTAGATCTTGATATTGTGTGCTGTTGTATCGAATATTCACTTTCAGACAATCTGATAAATAATATAATTCTTGTGGAGCATTCAAACCAAAACTGTCAAAATATTCAATGAGTTTTGGTTTAATCTTTATTACAACCCAATGCGAACCAGATTGGTTTGAGTCATTTAAATTAGCGATGTAATATCCGCTTTTACATGCGTATATTTGGTCTCTTGATATGACATCTTTGAATTGTGGTATCTTTAGGTAATCGATCCACTTTAAAATGTCAAAATTTGAAATTGGTTTAATCTCAAACAGCGGTCGTAGTGGTTTGTTTACAAAATTGCACCGATTAGTGAGATTCCGTTGAATGGGAAGTTTTTCCCGAGCAACAATCCTTTGCCCTTCTCTTTTTGTTTTTTGTTTTTTGTACCCATACCAACCGTTGGTACTGGTGGAGCTAGAGGTGGATAATAAGGTATATACGGTCTATTTTGCATACCAGCGCCATCTTTACCGCTAGCCATTCTGTTTCGAATACCTTTGCCGGTCAAAACGTTCAAAAGTAGTGGAACACCGATCGAAACCTATAAAGTTCCGAGAAAACACCACGTTGCTTCACTGTCGGTTTTATCATAAACTCTCCCCCAGATTGAAGAGCATTCAATATGTCTTTTTTCTGTTTAACTGACAATAAATGTTTATGATCAATAAGTTGCTGAATTTCAGAATTTGGAATGAGGAAACCTCCTACCTGTCCAGAGCCGAGAATTTTATCCATTGCAAAATTTCCCAAACTTGTTGTAGCACCTGTTGCTAGTGCAGGTATAGCTTTTGTAACCAAATTCATTGCTTTTGGTAATAGTTTTGCACCTATACTGAGAAGTGATGAAACAATCTCCCACCTTCTTGAAAAACTTTACCGATCTGTGTTTTACTGATTTTGATGTCAACACCTTTTTTCAACTTCAAGCTTTGCTGGATCTTATTAATCTGTGTTTTGGTCAACATCAATTGATCGGGACCGTCCAGTTTGTTATGTGAGAGGTGAATGGTCAAAGGTGATCTCTTCTCAAGAGCTTTCGCTAATTTCAGTTTTTGATTTTCAGATAATTTCACACCATATGGATGATATTTTGTCATTGTGTTTTATTATATATGAATCATATAGAAATTTTTTTTGATAAAGGTAAAATTTGTTTTTTATGTTCTTATGACAGCCTTTCCTTTTCCCACATCAACACATATCTCTTCCTCGTTAAGTATTTACAATATATTGAGCATTAGCCGCACCACTAAGATCGTAAGACAATTCTAGACTCGTCGAGTTATTCTTGAGCGAATCTGCCTGTTTTGTCAAAACAAAATATAGAATACCGTACAGATCTTTGAATGACTTAAGATCTATAGTTGTATCAGGATAATGAAACATTGACGGGCCTACTTCTTTGCTATAAACCTTTGAAAAATCTATGAGATTTTTGACATTGATAGCATGATTAGTGTCTTGTGAGTCAAGGACTTTAACACCATCAAAGTTAACTTTCATCTGTTCTATTATTCCAAACCCACCGTTTATAATTGCACAAGCATGAGCTGCACCGTAAGTTGTATTGTCCATTTTGGTAATTTTCAAGTAGATCTCAAAATAAGCATTATACCAATCTATTGGTACCTCCTCACTAGTGTTATCAATGCTAAATTGATAGCCGCTTTTGGCTTGATATGCATTATTTCCAGGGATAATTATCGGTGTTTTCAAATTCACTTGTTGATAATCGTATTTTTGGAGAAAATTTCTAAACGATGACATTTTGTTATTCTTCAATATTTTTTTATTTTTTATAAAGTTAACAATTCGTCAAACTGTTTAGATATAGAGTTTTTTGGTGTTGACTTTGTAGTCTTTGACTGTTTTTTAGGTTGATTTTGTGTGCTCTTTGACATAACTATTTTAGCGATTTCATGCCCTTTATTTTCATTAGTTTCATTAACTTTGTTAGTACTAAATTTTTCATGGATTTTTTCTCCAATTACTTTTCCTGTTTTCTTACCAACCTCTTCTGCACCTTTTTCAAGAGCTTTTTCAACCGCCTTTGTTGCTAATTTCTTCGCTATTTTACCTTGACTTTTGCTACTATTTTTTTCGCAATATCAAATATACCTGCACCTTCATAGGTGTTAAAATAGGTACTTTCACCATTTTCATCTCTTTCACTTCTTTGATCTGGCATTTTTAATATACTCGATAAAAAATTATTCATTGTTTTATCGCTTGAAACGAGTGATAAAAGAAACAATTTTTCATGTTGCCAAAGACTTTATTCCTCTACTACTCGAACTGATTTCACTGGATATTCTTCTTTTAAAATTAATGTCATTGACACTGGAATATTGTTCAGATCCAAAGGTCTGCCCAACCCATCAGAAATATAAATTCTTAAATCTCTTATAGTGCTCGTATTGATTTTATTGAACATGGCTCTCTGGAATGAAATGGATATGACAATGGTAGATTGTCCATAATAAATCGGTATAATACATCTGATGCGACTCCTGAAACAACGCTTTTAGATATAATATTAGTGTATATGAGTATATTGTCTACAGGTCTTGTTATATCTAGTAAGTTCTGCCCGTATCCGGTTGCTGTAACGATCGCTTTATTAAAACCAATAAGGCTAGCAAAATCACCAGTTCTCAAGTCCACCTGAAAATTGGTTTCCAGGGTCATCAACACTTTGAATAGTGATGGAACAAATTCGATTGTGATACCTTTCTTTGGATGACTATTTGAATCATGTTCTTGTGGTATATGACCATTTGATTTGAGTTCTCGTTTTACATATGCATTCAATTCTTTATATGAAAAATTGCCATTCGGAAGTGTTACAGTATGCCACGTTTTACCAGCATCATTGCTATAAGATAGTTTATGATTGTTGAAGCTACTACTCACATTGTACCAACTGTATGACATTGATAAAGAGTCAAGAGCAATCTCATAGTTTTTGTTTTTATTTAGATTAAATGCTGGATTGAAGCGGATTTTAAAATCGTGGCTTTTCGAATTTACAACACCATCACTTGAGTCAATAAAAATTGGTATGTTCATTTTATGTATTAGATATAAAATGTTTTATTGAAGCTTTTTCACATCAAGAATTTTTGAACATGTGCATCGTATTGTTTCCTTTAAATTTTTTCATTTTTCAACAAGAGGTCGATAATTTCCCAAGGCTCATTTCGGAGTTGTATGTTTGTATTTCCAGCTAGACGAATGCCTTTTAACAAAGGTAACCTTTCCATCAACTGCTCTGGAGATGTATGATAAATTTGTCCACCGCGAAAGTGATTTTTTCTTTTACCTTTTTCTTTTTACTGACGAATACCACTACCACTGGTACATTGTTCTATAAATGTATATTCTATTCGCCGATAGAAAATGATGGCGTGCGCAAAGCTCTTTGAATGATTTATTCTCATCTTACAGAGCTTTGCACTTGAGTTTAGACAGTAGACATTGATTAATGTATTTTCCGTAGTTTTCCATTACACCGTTTAGCGAATATTTTTCAAACACGTGCTTCTTCAATATCTCAGCCAATTCGAAGTAAAAGAAAAGAATCATTACTTGGTCGCGAATTTTTTTCCGCGCTTTTTCTTTTTTTTTTTTTTTTTTTTTTGTCATTGGCCCATGTGCTGCGATTGTTCTTGTTTTTCTAAACTAATTTTAAAACTGTTCTACTACGTTACCTCTGTCAATCACGAACTAAATAACTATTACCACAGGTAATCCAGGCTCACTTTTTGCGTCACGTAGGCATGTTTAAATAGAGAGAACATATGGGGAGAAGTTTAGTTCTTGAGATTCACTTGAACATGGAAATATACATCCATGAAACTTACCATGTGACGAGAATTTTTTCTCCCTAATATTTACAGGAAGTTTAGGGAATAATAATATTCTTAATCCTTTCCTTCGTAGTAGGGAGGAATTCCCATACCTAAACTTCGCCCTATATGTTCTCTCTATTTAAAGTTGTTTACGTGACACAAATAGTTATACTGGGTCACCTTTATATTACCAGAAATACAGTAATGTTTTTCGCGACTATTGTAATGGATAACTCATTAATAAGAGGTGAAAATTAACTTTCTCTAGTTTACTTGCATTGTTTTTAATTAGTTTCTTCTCCTTTTTCAGTTTCTTAAATAAGTCACAAACGCAGCTTGTGATAAAAGCATCGATCAGCCCACTACAAAAACGATAAGGGACAACGTCTTAATGACCCAAGGCCCTGTGGTATCCTATCGTCCCTTCAAACATGGCAAAAGATCAGCGTGTGCAATTGCCGAAAGTGAATTTAACACCGCTACAGAATCATTAATGCAAGATGGCTTTGGAAGAATTGTGGAATTTAGAATACCTAGAGCAAAAAGCACCTGCAAGGTATCTGTGAAAAGCAAGCCAAACCCTTGGCCGAACTGTACGGATGTCAGTCTAAACGAATTTGAAAATGCCTTGGCCAAGCCTCTACATAATGATATCACAGTTCCAATGAGAAAATATCTTCAGGACAATAATCACATCTCGAATTAGCAACATTTAAATAAAATCCATTTCTATAGGACAAGCAGAAATAAGTTAAGAAAAACAAACACCTTCATAGTACTAAATTTAGATTTCCTTTTTAAGATTAATGTTTCAAAAACCATTTCATTGAATGGAAACGTTTTCGCTTTTAACATTGGAATTTAATACCTGCTTTTCAAAAATAACATTTCAGTAAAAGTACCTTTTCTTACATTCTAAGTATAGTTTTCATTCTATGTTTGTATTCATTGTATTTTTAAACCGGTAGAATTAAATTAGAAGTTACCTTCGTTGCGATGCTTGTTTACACTACTTTATCTTAAAACGATACTTTTTGCGCGCCAGCATTACATAAAAAATCAAATAAAATAAAAAATAAAGGGCCCATCGGTATAGGTATGTAAAGTTAATAAGTGTCATCGAGTGTGGGAATTCAGGCGTCCGTAGCACTTTATTTTAGTGCTTAGCTCATTGCTTATTAAACGAGTTGCGTATTCAAGGAGTACCAAAAAACACTTCAAACTAGGTTTCGGTTTAGGGTTAGGGTTAGGGTTTTGGGTTAGGGTTAGGCGTTAGGCTTAGGGTTTTAGGGTTAGGGTTAGGGCTAGGTTTTAGGCTTTTAACGTATTTCTTTTTAGGGTTTTAGCGTATGGCAATTTAGTTTAGAGCTCACTTTATTACTTATTCAAGGTCTGCGGTACTGCGGACCGTGGTAGCAGTTCAGTTTAACACCTAGTTTAATACTTTTTCAGCCAAGGCGGGAGTGCGGACTGAGGTAACACGTCAGTTTAAAAATTAGTTAATACTTATTTATCGACTGCGGGAGTGCGGAGCGCGGTAGTACTTGCGTTTAAAAGTTACATTACTTGTTATTCATCTACTACGGTAGTGCGGGCAGTGGTAGCACTTCATTTTAACGCTTCATTTCATACATATTCATCCAGTTCGGTACTGCGGACCGCGGTAGCAGTTCAGTTTAAAAATTTGTTTAATATTTATTCATCCACTGCGGGAGTGCGGACCGTGGTAGCACTCGAGTTTAAAAATTACTTTACTACTTATTTATCCACTTCGGTACTGCGGACCGCTGTAGCAGTTCAGTTTAAAAATTAGTTTAATATTTATTCATCCACTACGGGAGTGCGGACCGTGGTAGCACTCGAGTTTAAAAATTACTTTACTACTTATTTATCCACTTCGGTACTGCGGACCGCAATAGCACTTGAGTTTATAAATTAGTTTACTACTTAATCATCAACTTCGGTAGGAAAGACCGCGGTTGCACTTTAGTTTCAAAATTAGTTTACTACTTATTTATCCGCGGCGGGAGTGCGGAACGCGGTTGCACGTTAGTTTATTGGGACTTTAAGCAGTCAGGGCGGCAAAGCCACGGAAGACGTCGATTAAAATATGAGGTTCTACTTTTAGTTAGAATTTTGAAAATGGCTGCATGTTTTTACCGTCTCATAGGGCGCCAGACCACAAACTCAACATAGCGCATAAAAGTAGCGTTGAGTTTTAAATGTGAATTAAAATAATTTGCCTCTGCGGTTTCGCTTCGCAGACGACACAAATTTTGGTGATTTGACGTTGTTGTTTTGCAAAGGACGGCTAAGAAATCTACAAAGTTTTAAAACGCGCGTGCTGAGCTATTGTTCTGCCAATTAGATCTATTGTTTTTGCACGTTCTCGTTGCAGTAGCCGTCGTGGTTTGCTTAAAGTCCCTTATAAATTAGTTAATACTTATTCATCGACTTCGGTGGGGCGGACAGCGGTAGCACTTTATTCTTTATCTTAGCAAGTACATTTTATTATTTTTTTCCTTAGTATTCTAAATGAGGGGAATCCACTGTAATATTTTTTTTAGGTAGTGTGCAGTTTTAAACAAAAACAAATAGACCACAAAAACACCAGGACACTGCGTCAGGCCGTTTTCTGTTCCAGATTACTCTTAGATCTCTTTTCCTCGTTATCTTTTTATTCAGATAGATGCTTTCTTTATTCTGTTGTTTTTCTTGATCCGGAAGTTGTGCTCCCATCCATAAAGAATGCTTCTTTCGTCATTTCGATTTGATCTGACGTCTTAGTGGGGTATCAAAAGCTTCTTAGGAAGCTCTTCTCGTGTAATAATAAGTGTAAAGTCACGACACACAAACTACCCGTTCATGTGGCAATATCATCAACATTAAAATGGCGGAAAGTCAGAGAGGTTGATATTGAAATGCTGTGAAAATGATCGCAAGGCTCCGAAAGAACTGGTCCTTGATCGGAATTATTGTAGTAATCTGCCTAGCTAAGTTTGCCCCTTTTATTGGAGCAAAAGGTGGCATTCTTAAACCAGAAGTCACCGTCAAATATATAGCTGTTTCAGGCATCTTCTTGAACAGTGGGCTGTCCTTGAAGTCAGAAGAGTTGAAAAGCGCCCTTAGCAATGTTAGATTACACCTTTTTGTTCAGGGATTTACGCTGGCTTTTGTAGCTGGCTTATTTTCGCTGTTAGTGAAGCTTTTAGAGCTAAGCGGGTTGAATGAATGGCTTCTGAAAGGCCTCCTAGTGGTGGGCTGTATGCCTCCACCTGTTTCCTCGGCCGTGATTCTAACGAAGGCCGTCGGTAGAAACGAAGCGGCTGCGATCTTCAATTCGGCGTTTTGTAGTTTTCTGGGAATTTTCGTCACACCATTTTTACTGCTTGTGTTCCTCGGTTCTTCGTCTGCGGTTCCTTTTGCGTCCATTGTGGGTCAGTTGTTCATGACAGTTGTGTTCCCTTTACTGATAGGTCAGTTTCTCAGAAGGTACATCAAAGACTGGATGGAACAAACCAAACCTCCTTTTGGAACGATCAGTAGCTGTGTACTTCTTCTCATAATATATACAACATTCTGTGACACATTTTCCCACAAGAGTGGCGAGATCGACTCTTCTAGCATACTAGCTGTGGCAGTACTGATAATCTGTCTGCAATGCTGTCTTCTGATGTTGACATTTTCCTTAGCAACCACGAGGGATTCTCCATTTACCTCAGCAGACACAGTAGCAATCATGTTTTGTTCAACCCACAAATCTCTCACATTGGGAATTCCCATGCTCAAGATTGTCTTTTCAGGATACAGTTACCTCTCCTTGATTTCTATCCCTCTGCTCATTTATCATCCAGTGCAGATTCTACTTGGAGGTCTCTTGGTTCCTGTAGTAAAAGCATGGATGATCAGTTGTCAGCAGAAGGAGAAAGTAGCAGGAACTGGAACTGTTTAGCTCATGTGTCGCCAAGAACAACATAATTAGCCCTTTCCCTGGCAAGAGATAATTTATAGAAAGTTTTGTGCATTGAAACTTCCCCCCCACCCCACCCCCCATGAAACAACATTACTTGAGGTAGAAGAAAAAACAACTCAAATGCCTTGTGTACTCTTTTAATTTGTGCAGAACATTTTCCCCAAGTTAAATGCATAACCTATGCATCACTGCATTTAACATTTCAATGCATTAACTTTAAATGCTGTATTGAAAGGGTTGCAGTGCATGAGGTACTTTGTACTAACTTGTTACAAGGAAATGATATGGTGTTTAAAACAGTTTTAATGTAAACATGCATGAGGAAAGCAATAGCTCTTAAGACATGGGCCATAAAAAAGATCTTTGAAAATAATACTGTGAATGTTTTCATACTATATGACATGAGTGTAAGTTTGGTAGATAAATTATTTTACTCAGTCTGCATTCAAGCCTGCATTAAATGTAAATTGAAGAGCGTATTTAGAAGAATCAATTAAAGGGAACCAACTAGAGATCACTTTAAATTTGTTGTTTGATGCAGTGGAAATCAAAACTAGAAATTGACTTATAAATACTGGGAAATAAGGAAAAATGCAGTTTATAACTCTTATTTTTAAATAAATATGAAGTGCAGTTTTCTGATTTATGATTTTTTAAGTGCAGGGAAGTTTTAACTCCCCTTTCTTGGAGTATTTCTATTCCCCCCCACCCCCCCCCCCCTCCTGGATGGGATGCTAGTCCAGGTCAGAGTTACCCACCAGCATATTAAATTTGCTGGTACCCATTTAAACACCTGGGGGAAGAGAGGTAAAGTGAGAGTAGTGTCTTGCCTATGAATGCAACACAATGTCCCTAACCAGGATTCCAACCTGCACTACCTGATCTGGGTTTGAGCCCACTAACCATGAGGCCACTGTATCTCCCTCCAACACTTATTTTAAGCAAGTTAAAACTGATTCCAGCGTCTGATGTAATTATTTGGGCTGTAAGATAGAGATGATTGCAAAGAAAGTGAGACAATGTTTACGGAGGTTTCAATAACTTTTTCCATAGGCCGCTGAAGATGGTGTAAAAACCTGCTGTACCCCTTTTGCTGACATTGAGGTGAATATTACTGTTGTAGTATGTAGCACTCAAGAACCAAAAAGCTACTTGCAATATCTCTCTCAATGTACGGAAAAATGAGGGAATTATACTCTCGACTGTCTTGTAATTTTGTCTCTTTTACTGCTAGGAGGTGATTACGTGAGATAGTCCAAAATATGAACATTTCATTCGTAAGATTGCTAAAATGCACTCACTCCTTCCATGCAGGTTGTGGTTCTGGGCAATTTCTGCTGTTTTGGGCTTGCTTTGTCACCACAGTTTTTCTTGTTATGGGATAACAGGTCATATTTCAGAATATTTAGTATTGTAATTCTACCATATTTCATTCCTTATACTCTTCCATATGACGCATTCACATTCTCAAATATTCTTGAGTAACTTAACACTGCGTGGCACTATGACTATGTGTGACGCTTTCATGAAAAAATCTTTCACTTTTCCTCGAGATGTGAGCTTGGGATGCCTGTGGTGGCTGATTTTGGATTTTGGACACTAGTGGCTGATTTCAAATTTTGGACACTAGTGGCCAATTTTGGATTTTGGACTCTAGTGGCTGATTTTGAGTTTTGGATACTAGGAATCAGTGAAAGACTCCAGCAATTCTACACTTTGATGACAAAAAAAAAAATTAACTCTGAGTGTTTAAACAGGTGAGATTCTGAAATATCATAATTTTGGAGGTATGTGTTAGTGGCCAATTTTGGTTTCTGGATACTAGTAATCAGTGAAAGACTGGTAATTCTACTTTTCGATAAAAAAATTAATTCTGATCATTTAGAACAGCTGAAAAACTGAAATGCCATATTTTTGGGTGTATGTTTAAGTGGACAAAATGCAAAACTGTCACCTTTTTACTGAATTTTAACTGAAGGTGAAAAGTTGAAAAAGGCAGCTTTTTTTCAAAAAAGTGCTGTCGTTTTTTTAGCTTTTGGGTTTTTTAGCTCTATGAAAAGATGTTATGAAAAGCGCGAAAAAAGGTAAGTTCCTTGAGCTAGCCTCTACAAGTTATTATTATTATTATTATTATTATTATTATTATTGGTAGTATGATTATCTGTTACCATCTCATTATTAGTTTAGTGTCAATTAGTTACTCTAATTTTGTATCATCTTTGTTTTATGGAAATGCGGTTGCACTATCCATATATGCAGTCTGAATTGCCTATTTTTTCTTCGTCCATTACTCAACTCCTCTCAACGATCTGGATTTGCGAGGAGAATGGGTAGGAACATTTCGCACAACAACGAGGTTATCAAACATGGCTGTCGTTCTACACATCGAAATGAAATTGAGGGAAAATATCCCGGAAGACGGAGATGTTTGAATCATTATACATTAAAATCTCTTTATAAAGCAGTTAGTCTTATTGAGGGACACTCATGATAATGTCTGTTCCACCGAGATGGCTGAATTGTCCTCGAAAAAGTCAGATTATTGCAGGTTTGTTAAATAAATCGATCTCGCTCTAGTTCCGCAACCTTATTATCTGTATTGATTTAATTAAAGGGACTCTGTGGTCAGTAGGAAAGCAAGGATCTGAAAATAAAAGACGTCATAGATCTCTGTTATAAGTGTTTTAAGTGACTAAAGAGGTGAGAAGTCTAGAGAGGAATCATTTACAAAGTAGACTACGTTCGGGTGAACTCCCTTGCGTTTGTTGATGACAATTCATTATTAAAACGTTTCGAGTTTGGTTTCCTCTGCATAATTCAAGGTGGTAATTCAAAGCCTTCCCTAAAGTGGTTGTTTTATTAATACACTCGGCATTATATAGGAATCTAAGAACAATTTGTTCTTTTAAGATTGAGAATTTACACTTCTTAGTCGTTTCATTTCCGGTCAGAACCGAGAATTTTGACCCATGTACATATATAATATAGATGTCTTTTATTAAACTTGTTAAGGGTCAGAAATAGCTGAAAATTTTTATTTGGACAAACTTTTTCTTTCAGAGAAGTTCCTTGCCTTTAAAACACCATTAGGCCCTCGCTATGATGAAGAAATCCCAGAGGCAAATAGATTTCAGCTGCCCATGTTGTTTGCCTATCTCCAGTCCCTAAAGGTTTGTGCATGTTGATTTTTCTCTTTATCAGCAAGAAACTCTAATTCGGTAGATATTTATTACGTTGTTTGGTAATGGGAGATGGTTAGGGGGATGTGGGGGGGGGAGGGGCTGGGGGGTAATAAGAGTATCAGGATACTGAGAGCACTCGTCTCCCCTATGTTTCCTGCCTCAGACACATTTACCATATTCTTTACCAACTTTGCTTCTACTGTTCTTTATTGCAAGACACTGTCCATTGATAGTTGGTAAACATTATTTTCACCATTGCACCTCAGTGTCCATTTTTTTTTTCTCCTGTATCTCCCATACCCCTCCCCCTCCTGTTTCCCAAACTCCTTTCTCCCCTCAACTGATCTAAATAAGGTGACTGAAGATCTGATTTCAAGAATTTTCACATCTTAACCCTTTCACTCCCAAGATCTCATTAGCAATTCTTCTTACTGTCTGCTATACAGTTCTTATGATGTTAGTTTGTAGAATTTGGTATTGGATCGACTGATAACCCCCTGATTTTCTTTTTTCCTAATTCTCATTACTTAATTGTCTGCTTGATAGTGTAATGATATTGTAAGGAGAAATTCTGCCTTGATCACTCATGGGAGGGAATGAGATTTACAACAAACAACAAATAACAAACAACAAATGGCAAAAATTGAACTTTCTGTTGTCTTCTGTCAGCTTTTAATTAATTAATTAAACTGATGTTATACATGGAAATTTTTTTCAGCCCTTCTTTAGAGTTGATTTTAAGGACCCTAGGAAAAGTAGAAAAATTTCGTTTTCATTTTGTTTTTTTCCAATTGCTGTAAATATCATGCCCAAACTCTCTAATATTTGTAAAGTAAGTTAATTCTATAAAATGTGTCCTTGTTTTTAGATGCGATTGGGATTGATCATTGATCTGACAAACACAAGTCGTTTTTACGACAAAACAGTTGTGGAAGAGACAGGAATCAGACATACCAAGATGCAATTACAGGGGTTTGGACCATCTCTTGTTTATTGTAATTGATTCATTTGATTTTTAGATTATAATGTATCTAATGTTTGTTGATCCCTTTGTAGGCATAGGAAGACACCCTCGAGAGAGCAAGTTCAGTTATTTATTGGAATGTGTGACCGTTATTTCAGTGACAACCCAGGGGAATTAATAGGTTGGTGTATCATTTTGTCAGAATTGTCTTGTACTTTCATGGTTTTCTGAGTACTAGAACAGACAGCAGTTTGATTTAAACTTTTGTTTTCTATTATGGTATTTATGCTTAACAGATTTATGGAATAGCGAGCATTAGCAGTTGTTTACTTGAGCTGTAGATGAATTAGAAAGAAAAGGAAAGTATCATAAACCTAGCTATTCCCGTAATGCAAAAGAAACTAGATTCATAAGCTCCAGCAAAATGAACCACACAATTCCTGTTCAAACTTACTTAAGACCTCAAATTTGCTTGTATGACTGTGTGTTTTTCTTCTGTAGGTGTTCACTGTACACATGGTTTCAATAGGACTGGCTTTTTGATAATTGCATACCTAGTGGAAAGAGATGACTGGAGGTAATTGAGCTGTAAGAATAATTTCTAACACCATGCAGGTTTATTAAACCAGAAAGTTTTTTTCTATAAATCTCCTTCGGCCTCAGTCATCTTTTTTTTTTTCTTTTTTTTCCCTTTTGGTTTATTCTCACTCACTGGTATTTTCATCTTTAAATAGCAAAGTGCTATTCCAAATTTCTAAGTTTGCTTTGTTCAATTCTTTTGCAAGAGGATGGCTTTAAGCGTGTTGATAGAACTTCTTTAAATATTCTAAATATTAAATATTATTATAATTATACATAATAATAGTAATTATAATAATAATAATTGATTAACTCTTTCATTCCTATGATCCCAGTAGAAATTCTCCTACTACGTTCCATGCAATTCTTATGATGTTAGTTTGGCGAATCTGTTATTGGATCCTCTACTAATTCCTCAACTGATATATATATATATATATGTATCTTTATTTACTAGACATTTTGTTGTGTAGTATTGCTGAGTATTTTTACAAGTTGTGCCATATTTTGACGAGCCTGTAGGGTGAGTTAAAATACAAATAACGAGTGAAAATACTCAGCGATACAACACCAAAGTGTCTTATAAGTTATTTATCAGCCAATATGCCAAATTATTATTTCTGAGTGCAGGCAAATTTTGTGGATATTTGCAATGCAATGCATTGCAATGCAAAGCGGAACGGAATTTGTTCACTGTTATGTTGCTATTTTCTTCAATAAATGATGAAATTTCATTGTCATCTAACTGCTCTTCTTCATTTGATTTATCTAATAAACTTGGATCATTCTGACTCTTTGTTGTCAGAAAACAATTTAAATTGTCTACCATTTTTTAGAGACTTCAATTCCAATCTTTCGATTTTATGATGCAATGCAAGAAAACCTGTCTAACCAGTTCTCTGGCAGGAGTACAAATCCTGCATGATATTTGTACTCGGTTTGGGCATTATGTGTACTCTGCAGAGTGTAGTTGGATAACAATTTTCTTTAATAATTTTTTCATCATTGGTCTGCATGATCTTGTACTGCTATTGTAAGGAGAAATTCTGTCTTGGTCACTCATGGGAGTTAAAGAGTTGATTTCATGGTCAGTCTTATGAATGAAAGAGTTTACCAGATTGATCATGTGGATCCAGGACTGGATTGCTCAAAGCTGGGTGTGGATAACTTAGGGTTAGCATTAAATTTCATTTCAGATCTGAAAGCTTTAAAAGAAAGTTCTATGTAAATATAATAATTATGTGTCTACAATTTGATGATCAGATGCTCTAAAAAGAATAGGGAAGAGTATCCCAGAAAGGATCTTGAATAGAGAAACAGGGAAACCTGGAGTAAAATATCATGAACCCTGGGTTAGTGCCAGTCAGCCTTCAAACAACTGGGCCCAGTTTACCAGATCAATCCCTTGGATCAATGACTACATGTAATCAGTGCTATTCTAATATTTTGGGTTAACTTCTTGTTTCCTATTTTTTCTGTGTTTTTATAGTATTGAGGCAGCTATTGACTGTTTTGCACAGGTTTGTGTTTGAATTCAATCATTAAAACTGAATACAATATTCCATTTTCATCAATTTACTCACTCACATGTCTATCTAGCATAAATCAATTATTAAGTTATATTATGGAGCACACTGGAAAGCATGATTTGTTGTATTAAAAAAAAAAAGGCAAACTGCGAGGAAGGGCATTTATTGATAGATAAAAACCTTGTGCCAATGAAGGATATAGTGGAATGTTAATGACTGTAAATTATTTTGAATTAAAACATAATCTATTGAGTTGAAAATCTCAGCAAAATAATCCAGCTACATGTAAGGAACAAGGCCAGTCAATCATTAAAAATGTAAGAAAAATTGCAATTATTGTTATTCAGATCTCATATCAATTTGCACTTGCCCATTCTGGGAGAAGACACTCCCCTCTTCTTCCCTCTCCCACCCCAACCCCCCCTCCCCTCTCTATTGTCAGTCAGTGCTGCACATGCTGCAAGGACACGGTTTTTCTAAAGATTTCAAGTAGCACTGAATTGGGGGAAGGGGAGAAATTTAGCGTTTTTAGATGGAAACGTGGTTGATATTGTTTGTAGTGGTGCAATCTAGATTTTTCTCAAGGTTGTAGGAGTTGATACATGATAAAAAAATTTAGCAATTGGCATGAACAATCTTAAATGCTTTTTTAAACAAATTTTTGCAGTGTCGCCCTCCAGGAATTTATAAAGAACACTATTTACGAGACCTAATTGCTCGTTATGGTGGCTCAAAAGAATCCATCACTTTCCCTGAGCGTCCTGATTGGTGCCGTGAGGAAGAGGAAGGACTCAGCGACAATTAGCCCCAGACGATTAGCCCCCAGTCTTAATGTAAAGGAGAACTTACGTTCATCTTTTGGTCATTGGCTTTTATGAGTTTACTGTTACAGTAATATTTTTTTTAGGTAGTGTGCAGTTTTAAACAAAAATAAATAGACCACAAAAACACCAGGACACTGCGTCAGGCCGTTTTCTGTTCCAGAATACTCTTAGATCTCTTTTCCTCGTTATCTTTTTATTCTTCCTGCAGCGTTTCCTACAAATCTGTTGACTTTAAATACTTTTAACATTTACTCCGTATTGTTATTAATATTTATTTCCTTTAATTGTCATTATTTACATACCATTTTCGGTCTATTCACTAATTAGGTATTTATTAATTGATAGTTTAGTTGATGCAGGTCCACATCAGGACGTAATGTCTTGCCTATCCCTCAACCTGCTTTATTAAATAAACTATGATGATGATGATGATGATGATTCAGATAGATGCTTTCTTTATTCTGTTGTTTTTCTTGATCCGGAAGTTGTGCTCCCATCCATAAAGAATGCTTCTTTCGTCATTTCGATTTGATCTGACGTCCTAGTGGGGTATCAAAAGCTTCTTAGGAAGCTCTTCTCGTGTAATAATAAGTGTGAAGTCACGACACACAAACTACCCGTTCATGTGGCAATATCATCAACATTAAAATGGCGGAAAGTCAGAGAGGTTGATATTGAAATGCTGTGAAAATGATCGCAAGGCTCCGAAAGAACTGGTCCTTGATCGGAATTATTGTAGTAATCTGCCTAGCTAAGTTTGCCCCTTTTATTGGAGCAAAAGGTGGCATTTTTAAACCAGAAATCACCGTCAAATATATAGCTGTTTCAGGCATCTTCTTGAACAGTGGGCTGTCCTTGAAGTCAGAAGAGTTGAAAAGCGCCCTTAGCAATGTTAGATTACACCTTTTTGTTCAGGGATTTACGCTGGCTTTTGTACCTGCCTTATTTTCGCTGTTAGTGAAGCTTTTAGAGTTAGGCAGCTTGAATGAATGGCTTCTGAAAAGCCTCCTAGTAGTGGGCTGTATGCCTCCACCTGTTTCCTCAGCCGTGATTCTAACGAAGGCCGTCGGTGGAAACGAAGCGGCTGCGATCTTCAATTCGGCGTTTGGTAGTTTTCTGGGAATATTCGTCACACCATTTTTACTGCTTGTGTTCCTCGGTCGTCTGCGGTTCCTTTTGCGTCCATTGTGGGTCAGTTGTCCATGACAGTTGTGTTCCCTTTACTAATAGGTCAGTTTCTCAGAAGGTACATTAAAGACTGGATGGAACAAACCAAACCTCCTTTTGGAACGATCAGTAGCTGTGTACTTCTTCTCATAATATATACAACATTCTGTGACACATTTTCCCACAAGAGTGGCGAGATCGACTCTTCTAGCATACTAGCTGTGGCAGTACTGATAATCTGTCTGCAATGCTGTCTTCTGATGTTGACATTTTCCTTAGCAACCATGAGGGATTCTCCATTTACCTCAGCAGACACAGGAGCAATCATGTTTTGTTCAACCCACAAATCTCTCACATTGGGAATTCCCATGCTCAAGATTGTCTTTTCAGGATACAGTTACCTCTCCTTGATTTCTATCCCTCTGCTCATTTATCATCCAGTGCAGATTCTACTTGGAGGTCTCTTGGTTCCTGTAGTAAAAGCATGGATGATCAGTTGTCAGCAGAAGGAGAAAGTAGCAGGAACTGGAACTGTTTAGCTCATGTGTCGCCAAGAACAACATAATTAGCCCTTTCCCTGGCAAGAGATAATTTATAGAAAGTTTTGTGCATTGAAACTTCCCCCCCATCCCACCCCCCATGAACCAACATTACTTGAGGTAGAAGAAAAAACAACTCAAATGCCTTGTGTACTCTTTTAATTTGTGCAGAACATTTTCCCCAAGTTAAATGCATAACCTATGCATCACTGTTTTTAACATTTCAATGCATTAACTTTAAATGCTGTATTGAAAGGGTTGCAGTGCATGAGGTACTTTGTATTAACTTGTTACAAGGAAATGATATGGTATTTAAAACAGTTTTAATGTAAACATGCATGAGGAAAGCAATAGCTCTTAAGACATGGGCCATAAAAAAGATCTTTGAAAATAATACTGTGAATGTTTTCATACTGTATGACATGAGTGTAAGTTTGGTAGATAAATTATTTTACTCAGTCTGCATTCAAGCCTGCATTAAATGTAAATTGAAGAACGTATTTAGAAGAATCAATTAAAGGGAACCAACTAGAGATCACTTTAAATTTGTTGTTTGATGCACTGGAAATCAAAACTAGAAATTGACCTATAAATACTGGGAAATAAGGAAAAATGCAGTTTATAACTCTTATTTTTAAATAAATATGAAGTGCAGTTTTCTGATTTATGATTTTTTAAGTGCAGGGAAGTTTAAACTCCCCTTTCTTGGAGTATTTCTATTCCCCCCCACCCCCCCCCCCCCACCATCCTGGATGGGATGCTAGTCCAGGTCAGAGTTACCCACCAGCATATTAAATTTGCTGGTACCCATTTAAACACCTGGGGGAAGAGAGGTAAAGTGAGAGTAGTGTCTTGCCTATGAATGCAACACAATGTCCCTAACCAGGACTCCAACCTGCACTACCTGATCTGGGTTTGAGCCCACTAACCATGAGGCCACTGTATCTCCCTCCAACACTTATTTTAAGCAAGTTAAAACTGATTCCAGCGTCTGATGTAATTATTTGGGCTGTAAGATAGAGATGATTGCAAAGAAAGTGAGACAATGTTTACGGAGGTTTCAATAACTTTTTCCATAGGCCGCTGAAGATGGTGTAAAAACCTGCTGTACCCCTTTTGCTGACATTGAGGTGAATATTACTGTTGTAGTATGTAGCACTCAAGAACCAAAAAGCTACTTGCAATATCTCTCTCAATGTACGGAAAAATGAGGGAATTATACTCTCGACTGTCTTGTAATTTTGTCTCTTTTACTGCTAGGAGGTGATTAGGTGAGATAGTCCAAAATATGAACATTTCACTCATAAGATTGCTAAAATGCACACACTCCTTCCATGCAGGTTGTGGTTCTGGGCAATTTCTGCTGTTTTGGGCTTGCTTTGTCACCACAGTTTTTCTTGTTATGAGATAACAAGTCATATTTCAGAATATTTAGTATTGTAAATCTACCATATTTCATTCCTTATACTCTTCCATATGAAGCATTCACATTCTCAAATATTCTTGAGTAACTTAACACTGCGTGGCACTATGACTATGTGTGACGCTTTCATGAAAAAATCTTTCACTTTTCCTCGAGATGTGAGCTTGGGATGCCTGTGGTGGCTGATTTTGGATTTTGGACACTAGTGGCTGATTTCAAATTTTGGACACTAGTGGCCAATTTTGGATTTTGGACTCTAGTGGCTGATTTTGGGTTTTGGATACTAGCAGTCAGTGAAAGACTCCAGCAACTCTACACTTTGATGACAAAAAAAAAATTAACTCTGAGTGTTTAAACGGGTGAGATTCTGAAATATCATAATTTTGGAGGTAATTTTTAGTGGCCAATTTTGGTTTCTGGACTGACTAGTAATCAGTGAAAGACTGGTAATTCTACTTTTCGATAAAAAAAATTAACTCTGATCATTTAGAACAGCTGAAAAACTGAAATGCCATATTTTTGGATGTATGTTTAAGTGGACAAAATGCAAAACTGTCACCTTTTTACTGAATTTTAACTGAAGGTGAAAAGTTGAAAAAGGCAGCGTTTTTTTTAAAAAAGTGCTGTCGGTTTTTAGCTTTTGGGTTTTTTAGCTCTATGAAAAGATATGAAAAGCGCTAAAAAAGGTAAGTTCCTTGAGCTAGCCTCTACAAGTTATTATTATTATTATTATTATTATTATTATTATTATTATTATTGGTAGTATGATTATCTGTTACCATCTCATTATTAGTTTAGTGTCAATTAGTTACTCTAATTTTGTATCATCTTTGTTTTATGGAAATGCGGCAGCACTAGCTATATATGCAGTCTGAATTGCCCATTTTTTCTTCGTCCACTACTCAACTCCTCTCAACGATCTGGATTTGCGAGGAGAATGGGTAGGAACATTTCGCACAACAATGAGGTTATCAAACATGGCTGTCGTTCTACTCATCGAAATGAAATTGAGGGAAAATATCCCGGAAGACGGAGATGTTTGAATCATTATACATTAAAATCTCTTTATAAAGCAGTTAGTCTCATTGAGGGACACTCATGATAATGTCTGTTCCACCGAGATGGCTGAATTGTCCTCGAAAAAGTCAGATTATTGCAGGTTTGTTAAATAAATCGATCTCGGTCTAGTTCCGCAACCTTATTATCTGTATTGATTTAATTAAAGGGACTCTGTGGTCAGTAGGAAAGCAAGGATCTGAAAATAAAAGACGTCATAGGTCTCTGTTATAAGTGTTTCAAGTGACTAAAGAGGTGAGAAGTCTAGAGAGGAATCATTTACAAAGTAGACTACGTTCGGGTGAACTCCCTTGCGTTTGTTGACGACAATTCATTATTAAAACGTTTCGAGTTTGGTTTCCTCTGCATAATTCAAGGTGGTAATTCAAAGCCTTCCCTAAAGTGGTTGTTTTATTAATACACTCGGCATTATATAGGAATCTAAGAACAATTTGTTCTTTTAAGATTGAGAATTTACACTTCTGAGTCGTTTCATTTCCGGTCAGAACCGAGAATTTTGACCCATGTACATATATAATATAGATGTCTTTTATTAAACTTGTTAAGGTTCAGAAATAGCTGAAAATTTTTATTTGGACAAACTTTTTCTTTCAGAGAAGTTCCTTGCCTTTAAAACACCATTAGGCCCTCGCTATGATGAAGAAATCCCAGAGGCAAATAGATTTCAGCTGCCCATGTTGTTTGCTTATCTCCAGTCCCTAAAGGTTTGTGCATGTTGATTTTTCTCTTTATCAGCAAGAAACTCTAATTCGGTAGATATTTATTACGTTGTTTGGTAATGGGAGATGGTTAGGGGGATGTGAGGGGGGGGGGGGGAAGGGGCTGGGGGGTAATAAGAGTATCAGGATACTGAGAGCACATGTCTCCCCTATGTTTCCTGCCTCAGACACATTTACCATATTCTTTACCAACTTTGCTTCTACTGTTCTTTATTGCAAGACACTGTCCATTGATAGTTGGTAAACATTATTTTCACCATTGCACCTCAGTGTCCCATTTTTTTTTTCTCCTGTGTCTCCCATACCCCTCCCCCTCCTGTTTCCCAAACTCCTTTCTCCCCTCAACTGATCTAAATAAGGTGACTGAAGATCTGATTTCAAGAATTTTCACATCTTAACCCTTTCACTCCCAAGATCTCATTAGCAATTCTTCTTACTGTCTGCTATACAGTTCTTATGATGTTAGTTTGTAGAATTTGGTATTGGATCAACTGATAACCCCCTGATTTTCTTTTTTCCTAATTCTCATTACTTAATTGTCTGCTTGATAGTGTAATGATATTGTAAGGAGAAATTCTGCCTTGATCGCTCATGGGAGGGAATGAGATTTACAACAAACAACAAATAACAAACAACAAATGGCCAAAATTGAACTTTCTGTTGTCTTCTGTCAGCTTTTAATCAATTAATTAAACTGATGTTATACATGGAAATTTTTTCAGCTCTTCTTTAGAGTTGATTGAAGAACCCCAGGAAAAGTAGAAAAAATTTTTTTTCATTTTGTTTTTTGCCAATTGCTGTAAACGTCATACCCAAACTCTCTAATATTTGTAAAGTAAGTTAATTCTATAAAATGTTTCCTTTTTTTTAGATGCGATTGGGATTGATCATTGATCTGACAAACACAAGTCGTTTTTACGACAAAACAGTTGTGGAAAAGACAGGAATCAGACATACCAAGATGCAATTAAAGGGGTTTGGACCATCTCTTGTTTATTGTAATTGATTCATTTGATTTTTAGATTGTAATATATCTAATGCTTGTTGATCCCTTTGTAGGCATGGGAAGACACCCTCGAGAGAGCAAGTTGAGTTATTTATTGGAATGTGTGATCGTTACTTCAGTCACAACCCAGGGGAATTAATAGGTTGGTGTATCATTTTGTCAGAATTGTCTTGTACTTTCGTGGTTTTCTGAGTACTAGAACAGACAGCAGTTTGATTTAAACTTTTCTTTTCTATTATGGTATTATGCTTTAAAACAGATTTGTGGAATAGCGAGCATTAGCAGTTGTTTGCTTGAGCTGTAGATGAATTCGAAAGAAAAGGAAAGTATCATAAACCTAGCTATTCCCGTAATGCAAAAGAAACTAGATTCATAAGTTCCAGCAAAATGAACCACACAATTCCTGTTCAAACTTACTTAAGACCTCACATTTGCTTGTATGACTGTGTTTTTTCTTCAATCTGTAGGTGTTCACTGTACACATGGTTTCAATAGGACTGGTTTTTTGATAATTGCATATCTGGTGGAAAGAGATGACTGGAGGTAATTGAGCTGTAAGAATAATTTCTAACACCATGCAGGTTTATTAAACCAGAAAGTTTTTTCTATAAATCTCCTTCCACCTCAGTCATCTTTTTTTTTGTTTTTTTTTTTCCCTTTTGGTTTCCTCAACTGATATACACATATGTATCTTTATTTACTAGACATTTTGTTGTGTAGTATTGCTGAGTATTTTTACGAGTTGTGCCATATTTTGACGAGCCTGTAGGGTGAGTCAAAATACAAATAACGAGTAAAAATACTCAGCGATACAACACACCAAAGTGTCTTATAAGTTATTTATCAGCCAATATGCCAAATTATTATTTGTGAGTGCAGGCGAATTTTGCAGATATTTATTTACGGGGAGTGCAAGTGAGAAGTATGCAAAGCGGAACGGAATTCGTTCACTGTTATGTTGCTATTTTCTTCAATAAATGATGAAATTTTATCGTCATCTAACTGCTCTTCTTCATTTGATTTATCTGATAAACTTGGATCATTCTGACTCTTTGTTGTCAGAAAAAAATTTAAATTGTGTACCATTTTTTTAGCGACTTCAATTCCAATTTGTCGATTTTATGATGCAATGCAAGAAAACCTGTCGAACCAGTTCCCAGGAGTACTAATCCTGCATGATATTTGTACTTGTTTTGGGCATTATGTGCACTCTGCAGAGTGTAGTTATCTTTATTAATTTTTTCATCATTGGTCTGCATGATCTTGTGCTGCTATTGTAAGGAGAAATTCTGTCTTGGTCACTCATGGGAGTTAAAGAGTTGATTTCATGGTCAGTCTTATGAATGAAAGAGTTTACCAGATTGATCATGTGGATCCAGGACTGGATTGTTCAAAGCTGGGTGTAGATAACTTAGGGTTAGCATTAAATTTCATCTCAGATCTGAAAGCTTTAAAAGAAAGTTCTATGTAAATATAATATTTGTCTACAATTTGATGATCAGATGCTCTAAAAAAGTAGGGAAGAGTATCCCAGAAAGGATCTTGAATAGAGAAAATAATAGGGAAACCTGGATTAAAATATCATGAACCCTGGGTTAGTACCAGTCAGCCTTCAAACAACTGGGCCCAGGAGTTTACCAGATCAATCCCTTGGATCAATGACTACATGTAATCAGTGCTATTCTAATATTTTGGGTTAACTTCTTATTTCTTATTTTTTCTGTGTTTTTTTATAGTATTGAGGCAGCTATTCACTGTTTTGCACAGGTTTGTGTTTGAATTCAATCATTAAAACTGAATACAAGATTGCATTTTCATCAATTTACTCACCCACATGTCTGTCTAGCATAAATCAATTAAGTTATATTATGGAGCACACTGGAGAGCATGATTTGTTTTTTTTTTTTTTAAAAAAAGGCAAACTGTGGAGAAGAGCATTTATTAATAGATATAAACCTTATGCTAATGAAGGATATAGTGGAATGTTAATGACTGTAAATGATTTTGAATTAAAACATAATCTATTGAGTTGAAAGTCTCAGCAAAATAATCCAGCTACATGTAAGGAACAAGGCCAATCGATCTTTAAAAATGTAAGAAAAATTACAATTATTGTTATTCAGGTCTCATATCAATTTGCACTTGCCCATTCTAAGACAAGACACTCCTTTCTCCCTCTCCCTCCCCCTCCCCCCCCCCCCTCTCTATTTTCAATCAGTGCTGCACATGTTGTACGGGCTCGGTATTTCTAAAGATTTCAAGTAGCACTGAATTGGGGGAAGGGGAGAAATTTAGCTTTTTGAGATAGAAACGTGGTTGATATTGGTTGTAGTGGTGCAATCTAGATTTTTCTCAAGGTTGTAGCAGTTGATACATGATAAAAAAATATAGCAATTGGCATCAAAAATCAAAGTTGTTTTTTTCTAAACAAATTTTTGCAGTGTCGCCCTCCAGGAATTTATAAAGAACACTATTTAAAAGACCTAATTGCTCGTTATGGTGACTCAAAAGAATTCATCATTGCCCCTGAGCTTCCTGATTGGTGCCTTGAGGAAGACGAAGGACTCACCGACAATGAAGAACAGAATGGGAGAAATGTGGGAGAGGGGAGTCACTCTGAAGGGAGAAGGAAAAAGATGCGAAGGGATCCAAGATTGAAGGTCAATTTTTCTTTGAAGTCTTGTCTTTTCATCATCATTCTTATCGTTATCATTGCTGATGTTGTTGCGAAAATATAAGGGGGTTAAAGAAAACCACGACGGCAACGGCAATGGGAACGTCACTGTACTAAACAAAAGGTTTAATGTCAGCAGAACAGTAGCTGTGCACGTGCGTTGTAAATCTTTGTAAATTTTATTTGCGTCCTCTACAAAACAACAACATGAAATTACCAAACTTTGCGTTGTCTAGACGTGAACGAAGACGGTTACTTTTTAAAATTTTTATTTCTAATTTACCGCTGTGTTCCATGTTCAGTTTCGAAATACTTTTGAGATTGAGAAACAAACTATGTGACCTAAGAATATCGCGAGATTTGAAGGTAAAATATAAGTTCACTTTTTGACTGACGTTGTTGCCGGCGTGGCCGTAGTCGTGACTTAAACTCCCTACTAGAGAGGGAATTACAACACATGACAGTGACCTCTCATGGAAAAACGTACACTAACGACTTTCCGTGAAACGGGTGAAACGCACGGCCACCGAACGGGTAACAAACGGGGGAACTCACCCGTTCGAACGGATGCTATCGAACGGCTTAACGGGTTATCAAATATTCCGAACGGCTTGTGTAAATTTTCGAACGGGTTACCTAAACTACTGAACGGCTTGTCAAAATTTTCGAACGGGTCACGCAAACGACCGAACGGCTTGTGAAAATTATAGAACGGGTTACCTAAACGACCGAACGGCTTGTCAAAATTATCGAACGGGTCACGCGAACGACTCAACGGCTTGCGAAAATTCAACGGCTTCCGAAGACAAATGTATGTAAACAATGCATTTCAAAAGATGTCTGATGAACACTTAGACTTTTGCTTTTTGTGTGTCAATTGATACTACAAACGAAATCTTTCCTGCCATCGACTCTTTCGCTTGTCATAGTACCGCTCAGAAACAATTGAAAGTTAGGTGATAGAAAATTCTATTGATATTTTAATTCATGACTTGTGACCTACTTAAATCTTTGGTCAAAGACACGCTCCCATGTGAGAACGGCAAGACAATAAAACTTCACATACCCACTGAACAGCGTATACGGAAAGTTAGTGTTTATCGATTAGGAGACATGTTATTGCTTGTGTACGCGCGGTGTTTAAAGGCAAAATGCGAGTGAATGAAATTGGACAAATCTTGTAAACATTAGCACGTGACAGATGACTGATGCCGCTCGAACGTAAGAATTTATTTTCAGTAAACGGTGGCGTTTCTAGTATGAACCTTCCAAACCGATGTTACAAGTCGTTCGACGGAAAATAGTCCAAGTCGTTCGAACGGACTGATGTTTTTCAATGAACGGATGACCAAGCCGTTCGTATGTCTTGTTTTCGACAACAGTACTGGTGACCAAGCCGTTCGAACGGGCTGATGTTTTTCACGAACGGATGACCAAGCCGTTCTAACGGGCTGATGTTTTTCACGAACGGATGAGCAGGCCGTTCGAACGGGCTGATGTTTCCGACGAACGGGTGAACAAGCCGTTCGAACGGGCTGATGATTTCGACGAACGGATGACCGAAGCCGTTCAGACGGATGCAAATTTTTTCTAAACGGCTGACAAACGGCTTGTAAACGGAAAGTAAACCCATGTTTTGTGTTTACAGGAAGCAAAATTTATGGATGAGGTGGAAGGGATAGAGGTAGTCAATTCAGCCAGAAGAGAAGAAATCCAAGAAATATGTGAAAAAATGTGCGCTTGGGAAAGGTGAGAAAAATTAAAGGCTTAGGAAGAAATATGGCAAGAAATTGGCGAAACTTGATTATAAAAGGAACGATAGGCTTAAGGTCAAAGAAAAGAACTTATGACTGTCAAACTAAGTCTACTCGTCAGTTCGATAGGAATGAAATAGCATGGGGAATATACACAATGATGTTAAGGTATAACGACTTAAACAGTTCTTATGTCCATATGAAAAAGAAAACAATAATTTAATTGGTATTGAACTTTAAAAAATTGCGATACAACTTTTTTTATAACATTTTATTATATAGATACTGATGAAATATCAGGATTGTTTCCTTTTACTACAAAATCATATCTTCATCGCGCGCGGTGAAGATACTATTTTATCTTTCACGTGCGAGGATATTGGTGTCGCCATGGTTACTAACATGCTGTTATAGAATTTTTCTCTTCATTAGAATTTTGATTTTTTGAAACAGAAACTATAAGTATTATTGTCTTTATTTCTCCATTATAACTTTAGATCCGAATTTCATAACATTTTTGTGACAGGCAGTTTTTGATAGGTAACCCCTTTAACTGCACGAAAATGCATCGAAAATGAATTTCAAAAAATTGTGTTTTATGTGGAAATTTCATCAGTATCTATATCCTCTCTACATGCATACATACATACATACATACATACATACATACGTACATACGTACATACGTACGTTAGTCGACCACTCCCCATGAGGGCTTTTCAGGGCCAACTCCCACCCATCCCACTCCAGGGGAGGACATCCACAGCACAGTAATCTCGTGCGTGGGAAATTAACGTCTCCTACCCCTAACCCTGCAGGAGACGAGGCCTACGGTTTATTCGTCTTTATCCGTGAAGACTAGAATATCTATCCGTTTCTTGATTATAGAAAGGTAGCAAATTCTCCTCACTTATTTTATGACCACGAGTATCGGTCCGATTCTATGTAGTACATGAAAAAATTTAGAAAGCTAGAAAAACCTAGTCGACGACGTTTTGACGCTAACGTAACGTGATCATCAAGTCAAGAAAGTGATGAAGTAATTCGGCTCTAAATACCAAAGACAACAATAGGTACTGATTAAAACGTGTAACAATTTTTTACAACGTTTTTAAGACATTCATTTAATACGTTTAGATTTTCTGCGTTTGGTTTGTTGAGCCAGGGAGAAAAGAATATTCGATGTTTAAACAGTTCTTTCACCTTCTGTGGTAACCTTTCTTCCAGTGGAGGATTTCCAGGAAGCCAGCCAGTATCCATGGATGTCCAGAATATTAAGTTACTTCACGAAAAACCTTACAGAGTCAGTTGGAAAGCAGATGGCGTGAGGTGATTTTATTTGAAGCCAGTTTAGATTCGGGCTAAAGGAACTGCGAGTTCGCCAGTTTGGATTTAGCACTACTAACTTGCAAAATATGAGTTGTTCGTATATTTAATTTTTCGTTTTTCAGGCGAGAGGAATCAAGCGTGATAAGGAAGACCCGCGCGAGGATTGGAGCGTGGAAAAAATCCCGCGTGTCTCGCCCCTAGTGCTCCTTTCGGGCTTAACTCCGCTGACCTTAAAGACGCCAAAAAAAAATTACGTCTGCTTTGCAGAAAACATGTCAACGCCCAGTATTCTGGGCTCTCTTGACTTTACCTCTAATCATTCGCCATGCTCAACTGTCTGGAGCCGGCGTGACTTATGGCGAACGAGTGCTCTGTATTTTCTTGGTGAAAATTATAACCACCATCTTTGATTTTTACAAAGGAGAGAGGAGTTGGTGGGGTAGTAGAAATCACGCCTCCCCCTCCCCTTCCCTCACCGTCAACTCTAAATCAAACATGGCCGGTCGGTAAACGATCGCGAGATTTAAATACTGAACGTTAGTTAACTCACGCTAATAAGACGCTCGCACTGCAGGCTAGCTTCTAGCCCGGTTAGTCTAAAAACTAGTCGCTGCATTTGTTCTTTTTTCTTCAGGTACATGATGCTGATTTTAAAAGAAAGAGAAATATACTTGATAGACAGAGATAATAACGTGTTTACTGCACCGCAGTTCTATTTCCCTCAGCGTAAAAACCTCAAAGAGCACATTTATGACACTCTGATTGATGGGGTAAGAGACCATGGTGTTACTTACATGTACTAGACTAAAACTTAATTGTGAACTTGCCGTAGATATTTTGAGTCGTATTCTGCGTCGTATCAAGTGATTGAATCAACAAAATATCACCTGAGTTAGATCGAAAAACACTTAAATTAGTAGAATGGACCAAGAAATAACCAGGACAGGTAAGGATTGAGAAGATTGATTCGGATTGCCAATTTTCAATCCTCACTTGCTTAGCTCCATGCACTGCCGCTGATGATCATCGGGAGTCAGTCTGTTCCCGCAGCGAATGGGAATTTCTTACTATATTCAGGTTAACTCTGGTACGGTGGACTGTGGTGACAACTTTTAGGACTTTTCTGACACTGCGAAGCAGCCTTTGAAACTAAATTTTAATTTGTTACGTTCTGTTTTAGGAGATGGTTCTTGACAAGGAAAATGGAAGAGTTCACCCTCGATACCTCGCTTACGACATAGTTAGATTCCAAGTAAGTTATTTTTTATTGGGTATTTTTCAGGTAAAGCTGTTCCCCAATCGAGGCTCTGTAGCTTACTTGTTAGACGCAGTTCTAGCCTCGTTGAAGTCTGACATGTTGTGAAAGATTCTCCATTCTGTATTTGTTTTTGTTAAGTTTACTCGTGAGGGTCTAATTGTCAAGTACAATTTCAACAGGTTTATTTGTCACTCGCTCCCAAAATGTGTCTATGTGATTCAGTTGGTAACACTGAGCACTCAACCGATATCTGGGAGGCATGAAGTCATGCTTGTCGAAGAGTTGTTTCTCTAATGCTGTCCAACTTCCTGTTTTTACTTTGAGAATCAAATCTGCCCACACTCCTTTTCTATTCTCTCTAACGATACCTCGCATTGTGGATTGTAAATCAGTTCATGTTATTTTATCTGTAGGGGCAAGAAGTCGGAAAACAAAGCCACGACATCAGAATGATTTGCATTGAAAAGGAAATTGAAATGGCTCGAAACCAAGCAGTAAGTAATTGAAGTAAATGTATATTTTTCTGTCAGTCAGTCCGTCAGTCAGTCAGACAGTCCGTCAGTCAGTCCGTCCGTCCGTCTGTCCGTCAGTCGGTCAGTCCGTCCATCAGTCAGTCGGTCAGTCAGTCCGTCAGTCAGTCAGTCAGTCAGTCAGTCAGTCAGTCGGTCGGTCGGTCAGCCAGTCAGTCAATCAGTCAATCAGTCAGTCAGTCAGTCAGTCTGTCAGTCCGTCCATCCGTCAGTCAGTCGGTCAGTCAGTCCGTCAGTCCGTCAGTCAGTCAGTCCGTCAGTCCGTCAGTCCGTGGTCTGAATGTCTCTCCCTGAATAAGGGCGCTAAGTTTCTGAAACCGTGAGAGAGATTCAAAGGCAGACGTTTCGAGTGTCATAACCCACGTTTGAGGGAATCGAAAAAGGGCTAACGTGGAAACTTCAGCTCAAAAACGTATTTACGGTGACCAATTCACATCAACTAAGTTGATAAAGCCAAGTCTATTTGGCTGTCTGTCTGTGTGGTTGATATTTGCTCATTCGAGCGTTGAATAGTTCGAGTGTCACCTCAAATTTCTCCTTTTCTTTTTCCATTATTTTTTGCCTTGTGATTAACTCCCGTCAGATCACTGTATTGACTTTTGCCATCCGGCAAACCTAAAATGCGCTTTTCAACGTTTTATTTCCCTTTTTGGTAGGCTCAGCAAGGACTCTTGGACAAGTCGAAGGAGCCGTTCAGCATTAGAGCGAAAAAATTCTTTCCAGTCGAGAAAGCAGAGTGGGTAGGTCTTTACGAGTCTAAAATAAAATTATGGATGGATAGTTTTTATTTGTATTATTTTATTTAAATTTGTTCTTCTGAGTGACCACTTCACGCTCTATCCCCGAAGAGGAATTGTGTTATTCAATCAATCAATCAATCAATCAATCAATCAATCAATCAATCAATCAATCATTCAATCAATCAATCAATTTTTTATTGTGGATACATAAAAGGAAGCGTCGGAGGTTATCCCTATGATCAGTCTTCGTAAAACTGAGGCTAACTCTGAGAGCGTGAAGGGCGACTGCCTCTCTACTTCGAAAAAATCTGGCGAAATTTAAACAGATTACTTTTCACGTTATCATTTCGTTTCTTTTGGCTGACGGCAATTATCATTGAATGTAAGGAAAAGTGTAGAGTGGCACCTTCACATTCTTATGTGCGTTTGAAATTTTGTTCCATAGGTGTTAGAAAACTGGAGTCCTAAACTTACCCATGAGAATGATGGACTAATATTCAACCCCGCCGAGGAGGTAAGTTAAACTTAACTAGTGAAAAATATTTGATGAAAGGCAAGCTGCGATGGCTCGTTGTTTAGTACCTCCGAATCGAGAGGTCTGGGTACGAAGTAGACGCAACGCGAGTGATAAAGTAGCCACTGGATTTAGCTTAGTATCTGATTGGTTGAAAGCGGGTGGTAGCTTTTCGGATCAATCATAAAGCGTAGAAAGGAACAACTTAAGTAATTTCGGATTACTTACAACATTCAAATGAAAATTGCTCTGAAAATTTCGCCATTGCTTTCTGTTTCAGCCATATGAAGCCGGACAGAGCTCTGAGTTACTGAAATGGAAACCACCGACGCTAAACTCCGTGGACTTCGTTCTCAGTATAAGGACTGTTCGACAAGAAGGGTATGTTAATAATGGTTGTTAAAACTCTGACCTGCATTGATGCAAAACCAGAACTGCTCTCACCAGGCCCTTCTGAAAAATGGCGGCAAAAGGCAGAGAAACAAATTTGTCACAAATTTCTTAAAATTTACCCTTTACACCTTGAAATCAGCTTGCATGTTCCCCATACTGTTCTCTATACATTTCCCAAGGTTCTGACAAGGAAAATTTGTTTCAACAATCAAGAGCCCATTAAGTAGGTGATCATGCCCGTTATTCTCCTTGCGCTTAACGCCTGATTCCGGGGCGACATTGCAGGGAGAAACTACATGCTGGTCTGTCAGTCACTTTCATGAGGCAAAGGGTTAAGCGAGAGAAATTGTGTTAAATAATCGTTCTTCTTTTTTTTTTTAAGGTGCATTCCTCAATCAGTTGGTGCTCTTATGGTCGGTGGCTTTGACCAACCGTTTGCCCAAATCAAGGTTTGTGCAGATACAGCGCTTTTCGATTAAAAAACAAGCAGACTGCTAAAAGCGCGGGAAAAACGCGGGCCACCAAGTCGTGTTTGGTTCTAGTTTTGCTTCTGATTGGTTGAGAGAGTGGCGCGAGTTTTATGGACCAATCACATAGCGCAGTCAGGCGAAAATTATGCAATCCTGGACTACTTTCGACATTCAATCGAAGATTTTTCTCTTTTAGAAATTGGAATGGGGGCGGACTGTTACAATCAATTAACTACTCTGCTTCGTACGCACTGCATTTCTTAGACTTTTTTTTTTCCTCTTAGGTTACTAAAGAACTTAAAAGCCTCGACAAGAAGGTGGTGGAATGTACTTGGGATACTGAAGGCAACCAGTGGAAATTTCTCAGAGTCAGGGAAGATAAAAGTTTCCCAAACGGCTACAACACAGCTATGAGTAAGAGGCCGTGATGCGTTTTGTTGGTTTGTGATTTTATTACAAATCAAAGCGGCATATCTTGGAGAGAAAAGAACTTAGAATTAGGGGATTTTAGGAGTTCATGGGTGAAATAGATACGGATTGAAGGACTGTTTATTTTCCTGCTTAATTTCAGACGTATGCAAAAGCATTCAACGACCTGTGACAAAGCAATGGCTCCTGGAGGTCATAGAGAAATATCGTTACAACTCAGTTAGACACAGAGACCCCAACGCTCCATCCACGAGTCATGCCGCAGTTTAGACCGCAGACTCACCAGAATCGCCTTAAAAGCAGCAGAAGCCGGCTTGCGTCAGTAGGAGCTCTTCTTAGGGGACGGCAACCGCGCACATATGAATAAAAAGACTTAAACCAGTCGGATAGAGTCTTTGACTGGCTATCGTGAAGGAGAGAACCGCGCTCGGATCGTCCGCCGTAATCCGATGGCGTCGTCGCGAGAAACCAAATAGTGCCGACTTGGTCTACCGACGTGACGCAAACATCGACTGCTGTTATTTCGCATTTGTAGAGATTTTATAGCATTAGGCTCTTCTTAATTTATATTCTTTTTCCTTCTGTTATCAGTAGGCTGCTCTGGAAAATACTTGAAATACTTCTTTTATCAGTTGTTAGGATTTTTGGGTTCAAAACCCTTCTACAATATTGCCCCAAAAAATGTCATCGACTGTTTGTTGATGTATCGGCCACAAACGTGCCTTTTTCATACACTCTTCCTGAGTACTAAAATGCTAAGAAACCTTATTTCCAGGGTCACCAGTCTTCCTCTCACCGTCTCTCTCTTACTCAAGGGAAAGGAAAGAAGGGAGGCTCTGGAAACGAGGTTGTATGCGAAAGGAGATTGAAAGGTTAAGCCTCTGCGCGTAAGAGAGTTTGGGACAATCATACATTCTGTATGTTGAAAAATATACTTCGACTTTTTTCCTCAGTCAGTAGTGGCCAACTGCACATGTTTTGTGCTTTTATCAGTGCTGAAATTTTTTGTATAGTTCTACTTCTTTTCTCCCTACTAGCATTTTTAGTTTAGCTTGAAGGTACTGATTCTTCCGTCGCGTGGATTTGAATTTGTTACAGAAGGTAAACAAAAATGATCGGTTGCAGGCGAGGTTAGTATTTGAAGAAACCAAAAAAAAAAAAAAGAAAAAGAACAAAGAAAAAAAAATGTACATAGTTTTATGTAATTTGAAACTGGCATCTCACACGAGGTACTTTTTAGTTTGAATAACTGATGACTACAATGGTGCGGCCAGCATAAAATTTGAAACTTAAATTTCATAATTTTTTTTTTTTTTAATTTTAGCTACTTTAAGTTTAAGAGACTTTCTTCTTGCCTTGTGTCACATT
>NC_142520.1:45652377-45682377 GCF_964205215.1 Stylophora pistillata | reverse complement strand
AGTTTTCTACGATTTCGTTTTCATGAACTACAAAAGGCATTTCCTTTCTATGCCTGCTTCTAAACTCTCTCGCTCTCGGTAAAACAAAGAGAGGGAGTTAGAATTGGACTCGGGCTATGGCGGTTTTGTGTTGCTTTTCCATTTCAATGCAATTTTCAATGCGTCCGCTATTTGCAGTTTTTCTTTCACGATGGAATTGATCATTTCTTTGGTATTCTCTCGTTTCCTCTGCTTGACTTTACAGGACTCTTTTCGCGGCGGATGTTTACCTTCTTGTTAAAGAAGGTTTTTTGCGTAGTGATAATACTTCTTCGGTTGGTATGTGTTTTAAATGAGTGTTAGCCTCGTCTTCAAGAAGTTTCACACCTTTCTCGATTTCTTGGATGAGTTTGTTATGTAGAGTGGCGACGTCAAGTGCGAGGTTATCTACAATAGTTTTAAGCTTCTTAAGCGCTTCTCGAGCTTCGTGGATTGAGTCAAGTTTTCTTAGGCGTGTCAATATTTTACTCAGTCGAGAGCTGAAGCTTTCGGGCTCACTCTTGTTTACCATGTCAAAGCTTGTAGCTTCAGGTTGCTTCAAACAGGATTCTTTTACTTTCCTTTCATCTGGAGATGCGCTATCTTTATTGAAACACCTTTTTCTCCTCGCTTTCTTGTTGATTGGCTTGCTCATATATGAAAATTCCATGATTTTCGATTACATTGGAAGGAGCGTTAACATGTACGTCAATATCCTTTAGTTTCTAGCCCCAATCTCCCAGTCTCGCATGGATGCACTGAAGTTTTTTGATTTGCACATTAAAAAATATTGCTTCTGCGTGTAAGACGAAATACAAGCTTAGCAGACAGGTCTATTTAGAGTGCTGTGTCAAACAATAATACAAATGTGAGACTTTGGTGACAAAGTTTAACTACTGTAAAGCTTTTACTGTTACAACTATCCCTGAAATCATCTATTTATCTTATCTTGTCCTCCTCTTTCAAAGTCAGTAGGATTAAAAGTCTTTACTTTTTCACTTACAGATGTTCTAATTCGGCGTTGTTGTTGAATATTTCTTTTGGCAAGTCCTCCAACTGGTTGTTGTCCAATCGCCTGTCAAAACAGGACGAAAGTTAGTATAAGTTAGGATGGGTCCTGAAACATAACCGCTAACAGACCAAATTCGTTTAAGTTTCGATGTTTTCTTTTTGGTGTTCCATATGAATGCCTAAAAAAGGTTAATGAGCTACCCAGCAATACATGTAAGGGGTAAATGTGGCGTAGTCCTCATAAAAGGCCAGATGACATTGATTGCAGGGGATGCTAAGGGTTGGTTACCGACAAATCCTAGGAGTGGGAAAATTTGAAATGATGTTGCAAGATGTCTCAGTAGCTGTTTTTTTAAAATGATATACATTGTGTTTATTTGAGCAGGCGCAAATGAAAACGCTATGTTACAGTTTATATTGGCATGTAGGTATGTTCATGACGTCAAATCAATAATCTGTGAAAATGATGTATTTAACAGTTCAAAAGGGATGGTCAAAATAGCACCGGCATGTTCAAGTTTGTCTTCTGATCAGGCTTTATGAAGCATACTTTGCATGTATTATGGTTAGTGATATATGATCTGTCATCTCGACCTCTCACGCGGTGGACGGGTTAGGACGCAGGAAAGTTATGGCGCATTATTTTTTTTCTTTGTGAGGAAGTTGTTTATGAGAGAATGAAGAGAATTGCTGGGTGTTCATTTGCAATTGCAAAGTCTCTGTAAGAGTATATCGAGTGCCTTGTATCGAGATTTCAAGAGATCTTGGTCCCTTAATCACAGCTTCATCGGGCAAATAAAAGTTTTGGCCAGCAAATCACTATAATTAGTATGTTTCAGCGGTTATGTTCATTGATTCAAACAAGGATTTTTTTTACCTACTTTTGTGGAAAGTTACTACCGACTTTTTCCCTGTTATGCAAATCTTTGTCTACACTCTTCACTAAAGTCTTCTACAGTACGTCTGTATTTTGTAAGTTTGCGGTTCATCCTTTAAGATTTTGTTTCATTGCAAACGGTATATTATAAGGTTTGAATATTCAAACCTGATAAAATTATCTTATTGTTGTAGCTTCTAGGATATTTCGTGTCGATAAAACTGCTTAAAAGCGTTGCATAACGAGTATTTTTCTTGTTTGAAATAAGCTGTGGTATTATTGCATAATTTAATTGTGCAGCCTTCCTTCAAAAGTGATGCGAACAACCTCTGCCAATAGGGGACTACGGTTTTTCTGGAGAGGAATGCAAGACAGCTCTATTGAGAGCTTCGAGAAAAGGATATCGTTTCTTAGAACTACTTCAAAACCGAAAGCGAGGGTTTCATCGGGTTTCCAAACACGAGAAAGCATTTGAAACCACGAGGCCGCAGTCTGAGTGGTTTTATTGCTTTCAAGCGTTTGGGAACCTGACGAAACCCGAACCATGAGTTTTTGAAATGACTTCGCCAAAGAAACAATATAAAATTATGCAAGGTTGTATCTTTCCCATTTTTCGTTAAAATGCCTTTTATGTGTGATTAGTTGTATTCAGCCGGCATTCATTGTATTAGTGAGGTTTTGTTTTTAATTATCCAATAGTTTAGCGTTGCACCAAATTTGTATTTCAAAAGCGTTGTGAACTTGAAGTAATTTAGACATTGTTTTTGCCATGGCCGAAGGAAGGTTTCGCTTCCCGAAAACAATCGAGGAAGAAGAACTTTGTGTAGAGAGAGCAGTACCAAATTCTACCAGATATAAAAATAAGGGGGCAGTGGGCAGTGGGCATTTTTGAGGATTGGCAACGAGTGCAAAGTGTCAAGTTTCCAATAGTCGAAAGGATGGTGGGGTTTTTAAAGAGTATGAAGCTTTTTGAGTTATCTACGAATATGCAGATTAAGAACAATTTTATCACTTATGACGAAAACGTGATGTAACACTAGTTATTTTCAACTGGTGTTTCCTTGAGTTTCAAAGTCATCCACCTTACCCGAATGGGGTGCTCTGGTTGGCTTATAACGTCATGAATTATTAATGAGCTTGAGAAGTTCACTTCTTGTCCTTTCAATTCACTTCGAACATTCAGTAAAAGAGAAACCGATTTTCTGCATGAAAATATCCTCTCCTAAAGCTCTTTTTTTTTTCTTTTTTTTTTCCGCGAGTTGAAGATTATGAGTACTAAGAGCTAGTGCATTGACATTCATACCACAAATTTACATAAAGGGATCAATTAATTAGTACTGCACTCTACTCATTTTCGATTTATTGCACTGCGTTTGGAGATCAATGCATTTCTATGGTTCGCTTGATTTTTTTTTTTTTAATAAGCTCTGTTCTGAGATATTCTCACCAGTGCGAGATGGATTTGACGCTTTCCTTCCACAAGTAAAACAGGTTCCTTATTTACAGCCACATCAGTAGGATATTGTTACTGAAAATGCCTGCTGGTATTTTCTTCAAGTGATTGATTAATAATTCAATTTCATTTCATTTGTGGGAACGTACTAAATAGCTCTATGAAAATTTAAAGAACACTTCTGGACTTAAGAGCAACTCTCTGTAAAGACTGAGTGAGATTGATAAAAATTTGGCACAAGGTCGGAAAACTGGACCCCTCGATATTTCCTCCAGAGATACCCTATAGTATGCTAAGAATCGCGATATAAGTCTTGGGTTCTAGAGTTTTAACATTTTTGAGAAAATTACGAAAAACCGTCGACCACCCGGGAAGCCGAAAAATCAGAAAAATGAGATCAAATTTCATGATCAGATATCGAACTCGCGTGAAGGCGCATAACAAATTATGGTTTTCCTTAATTTATGATTTTATTAAGGAGTTAATACATACTAGGTATTTGTAGAATTCTTTCAAAATTAAATTCTAGCGAGTACAAGAGCTGTTTTTGAAGGTGATATCATTTTTTTCTTGGCAAAAGTTATTTCTGAGGCGAGCAGCCCCATGCAAGCTCACCCAATTTTACCTTTCGAAGAGATTTTGTTTCACCGGGAAATATAAACAATTCGAGTAGCCTTAGCTCGCTTTCTGAGCAAACCATTGGAAAACCCAGCCATTTCCCATTAAAACTGGCCAGTAAATCTGAGATAATACTTCGATGACAGCTTACCTTCCAAATGGGTATTTGAAGGCAAATAATTTTGACGTTCTCAGTTAACTTTTCTATTGCTTTGTTGCCACGCTTCACTGATAATTTAGGGTCATATCTAAATATCAAGCTTGTACGCCGGTTCCAGGCCAGCTTGTGCAACACTTTTCCGGAAAATCAATCCAGAAGTTGCAATATCTACATCTCAGTTAGCAAACTCTTGATATTCGTTTAGTTTCTTGTATAATAAAAAAAATTCATAAGCGCAAGACGTAAATGTCGGTCTAGTGAGCCTATCTAACGCAACCTTTCCTTCGTCCCTTCCAGACCAGGGTGATTAATTTTTTTTCTGAAGGGGAGGGGGAAGGAAGGTTTCCGATGCAATGTTGCACGCAATGTATTTAACGGCTCATTATATGGCAACTGCAACAATTTAATTGAGAATTTTCCATCATTATATAAAGACACAAGATTTTTTCATTTATTTTCCAAATATTTAAACAGTAATTCACTCAACTGCTTTCGCTCAAAATACGTTTTTCTTTTCTGTTAAAGAGGGACAACTTCTCGTTTTTCTCCTTAGCGCACTCAGCTATTGCTCAGCTCAGTGGGTTGTAGAATATAGCTTAGAATTCGTAACCACACCCTATTCAGTCCCACTAGTCCCCTACCTCACCTTTGTGATAACTTTGAATTTAAAGTGAGTGAAAACAAAATGTACTTGGGGTAAAGAATAGTCTCCCTTGCAGTCGTTTTCAGTCTCGTCACGCAACGCTCCTCCCCACAAATGGCCGTTTGTGGGGAGGAGCGTTGCGTGACGAGACTAAAAACGGCTGCGAGGGAGAATAGGTAAGGGACGGCCCATTCCATTTTTATTAAAGGGGTACGAAGGGGGAGGGGGTTGGACTGGAAGATTTTTAAAACAAAAATGCGCGGGCGCTGGCCGGAAAACGAATTTCCTGCTGGGCGCAAACTTATAGAAATTCCCTGCAGCATCTTAGTGACATCGATTTTGAGAGTAAAGTCCATATGACGGTGCTCCCACTACTGACATATGCTTAGGTTAGCGTTTGGCGTGGTATTTGGGTCGTGAAACTGAAGAACGAATCCCAATGATAACCCTCCTCTCATTCCACAACCCACCCTTGTGCTAACTTTGGGCTTTACCTATCCGCTTTGCATCGAAATTTTTGACAGTACTTCTCAATTTTGTCTGCATAGGGTTCTTTACGTTTGATGGTTACATCAACAGCAATATCAAGCCCGGCGCAAATGTCTTTTAGTTTTGCAACCGATTACTTGGTCGTGTTGAGTTCCCTCCTGAGGTTATATCGCATATATTATAACTATCACACGATGGGATGACCTGGCAAAAGTTCCCGAAAAGCTTCATTCGTCAATTCTTCGACAATTGCCTCCTGGGTTGCACATTCAATCTCCTTTTCAATATCATCATCGTCAAACAGAGACTTCTTTGCCGAAAGTCTGGAGAAGAACCCAGCGACCTGAGATGCAGTCAGAAACTCTCTACTACTGAACATCCGTTTCCCTTGCGAGTCCACGGCAGACATCATAGAACGCGCAACTAATGCCGGATTACTTTTTCGTCCTGATCACTCACCTTTTTGAAATTTCTCAGTCAGGCAGTTCTTTTGCTTGTGCGTAAATCTTTATTTACGGGAAGTACTTGACTTGACCGCCCAGCCCTTTGGTGGCATGTCGTAAGAAGATGGCGGCTCTGCAACTGCGTCCAGCTCGGGAACAGCTGCGCATTGCCCCTGAAGCCTTTGAGAATATCCAACAGCAGCTCTATCCAGTACATTATATCGCTCAAAAGCTCGTTGGTGTTTGTCCACAGTCTAAATGCCGCTGCTTTAATGAATATCTCACAAATGTTTTGACACAACCCTCCTCAGGACAGCTCAAGGTCGCCCCGTTATTGTCTTCCTCTTCGATATGCATCGGTGTATCTGGATCTCAAACTGATGCTTTTATGCGCCTCTCCTTGAAAGATTTAAATGCGCTTGAGTAAGAGCGAGTAACTCCGGTAAGGGTCCGTAGGTCAGATGGGGATGGGTAATGTAGTTTGTCTGTAGGGATGAGTTTACCATCGCCGATACTATACGCCCTCCAAACTAGTAGACCCTCTTCCTTGTACTCGACATTACTGAGCTGACTAATACCCTTTATATTTGAAGATAGCACCGTCGGGACTTGGAAAGTCTCACACAATGCTACGTTAACACCAGAACTCCACCAGAAGAGATTATCGCGTCTCTCATCTGCTCAGGCTTCTCGATATCATTTCCAGCGTTAAGATAAATCCTCGTGTGTGACTTTATAGTCGCAGCCTTCCTATCACATGCCGACTTGCCTCTTTGTGGATCAGAAAAATCTAAACGCCTGATCTTGACACCTTCATGGCCAAGGGCTGCTGCACAGACGAGAGTGACTCCGCAGTGGTAGCAGCCGGCATTATCCTGCAGATAACAGACGGTCTTGAACGCACAAGACAAAGATTTAGGGCGAGAAACATAGAGAGGTATAGGGCTATCTGCCCATCGCGGGTCACACTCACCTTAAAGTCGCTTTTAAGGCACCGTTTGCTTGCGAGGAGATTATTTTCCTGCTGTTTCGCCCATCCCATGCCTTGCCCTACATCTCCAAGGGTTTCAACAACATCACGCAGATCGTCAAATGCTTCCGCACCTACTGCACTAACATAATCGAGGGAGGCCTTGAACCGATGTCCGAACAGACGCAGCACACTTGCTCAAGATCCGCAAAAGGGTAGCGCGGCTTAGTGGCGTGGACCCAGACTCCTGGCAGTAAGTCATATACTGGATCACTATTTGCTCTGGGATAATCATCCGTATGACATTTGGAACCTTGATAGTGTCTTTCGTCGATAACATGATTGTTCTTTCGCCAAAAGGCAAGTCTTGGATAATACGAGCGAGGACTAGTGATGAACGCTATGAAGTGGTCGATTTGAGCAGTGGATACTCTCATCTTTGGCGTCGGAACTGTTAGCACTAGTGCTCCCCTTCCATATACTAAGCAGTGGCGTCTGGCCTCAGTAAAACAATACTGAGATGAATAGGGTATCCAGTGTCAAAGCTGATTCTTATCAGCCATAATGAACAGGATTTGCCGACGCGTCACCCAGCTGTCGGCTGCACGGTAGTACTCGGTGAGTGCGCTCATCATGGTTTCGTCGACTGAACTGCTTATGGCTTCCTCTCCGTTACATTCTAAGGTTCTTTGTATGACACCAGAGGAATAGACTGCCTTGAAGAGAGAACCACTATCACTTGGAGCTATGTCTTGTAGAAGTGTAGATAGACCTTGACCTGCCTTCCGCAAGTGATAGCGTCGTATTCTTTCACTCGCTTCTTCCCAAGGCCGTTGTAGCCGAGAACGAATGGGACTGATTTCTCGAGTGCACAAATAATCATTGAGTGGTTCAATGGTCTTGGACTTTGGTTCGCGCTTTGTTGTGGCTGGTGCGCTGTCATAGGAGATCTCCTCAAAGGAGGACGAGTCGTCGCTAGGTGGCAAATAGAAGCTTCCTCCTTAGGTGGCTGGGGTACTGTGTTCAGGATGGGTTAAGAGTCGTCTCCTCAGAGTAGAACAGCAACGTCAACTGTCATATTGCGCATGGTTCATGAGGCTTTTCCATGTTAACATATAGAAAACAAGGCGTGGCATAAATGATTGAAAATCTTTAGAAACAACCATAACAACAGCGTCGCTAAGTATAATCAGGGAGTCTGGTTAAAAAAAGAGCGATGCAGAATAAGAGTTGTGTGGTGACTTAATGAAATTCAGGCTTTGATCCTGTACATATAAAATCAATGGTATGTGCGAGACTTCCAAAATAGCTAGTACTTACCAAAAGAAAGCTCATGCATACTCTTTTGAAATGGCAAGAAGTTGTGGGTCTTGGCAACGCGCCAAACCCCTTCTCCACCCAATGCCCAGCGAAGAACGATAAGCGGGACAAATATCCATTTCAGAAATGTTGGAAGGGAAAACTGAAAATTGAAGACCTTGCTAGAATCAGTTCCACCTCAGTGTCTACGCCGCTGCCGGTCCTCAGCCCAAGAGAACTTTTGTGGCGGTGATACATCCTTGTTACAAGTTAGCAAGGGAACTAAATCTTGGACTTTAGTGCTTCGAGGGTCTTGACCGCATTGGCCACCAACTAGCCGCTGAAACGAGCAATTTCTTTCCATTTTCCAATTCTTTAACCGACGACGCAGAGCAAGTGACTCAATGTCGGCAGAATTAAACACATCCATCCTAATTACTCGGGATGCCGAATTGTAAGTAATGTTTGATTTCAATTTTTTTTTTTTGGACAAAGCGAGCGCTCAAGTTATACAATACACTTTAACAGATCTAAACTCACTTTCCTGCACATATCTTTGTAAAGTCATAAAGATTTTAATCCAGTGGAGTTTGTCCGCGTAATAAGGTTTGCTGAATTTAAGTAACAGTTGGGAGCCTCCCACGTGCTAGCTTCGCTTATCGGGCAAGCGATCGACAAGGTCGATTTTAAAACATAACAGTTCAAACCCTGTGAGAATTCTATATTTAGGACTTTTTGAGAGGTAAACAAAGCGTTTGCCATAGACCTAATTGCGTTTGGTAATCATCTGTTTTAAACTTAACTTAGATCTCTCTTTCGAAGAATCATATAAAAGCGTGCGTCTACTTCTGCATCGAAAAGTATCTTGTTGAACACAATTCCTAAAAAGTTAGATACACCACGAACAGGACCTATTTGCGTATCCACCTGCCATGGGCAAATTGGTAAATATAATTAATACCAATTACAAAGTCTCACTTTGCGGCCAGTAACTTTTTTCAGATATTCACTACTATACCCTTTTATCTAGCTTTGGAAAATCATTAGCAATGGACCTGCCCAGGCGTTTGAATTTTGAAGCTAAAACTAGATAGGATTTCTGGTTTGTTGCACAGTCACTAGAAAATGGGAAAAGTAAATGTGTTGCGTGTATATACCGATTCAGAGTATTGGATACAAAGAACTCTCCTTCAAAATAGGCTTGTGATAACAAAAAAACAGAAGCCAATACGAAAACATTGTATGCAAAAGCAAGACAAAAATATCCATGCGGACGTATTTGCAGCACGTGATCACTTAGATGTAAAGATTGCGTGACATCGATCTGGGTCTATTTTTCAGTTCAATTAGTTCCTTCACTTCTTGCCTCTTTTCATTAGAAACATTCAATACAAAACTTAATAGATACCCAGAAGAGGCAGGAAAATGAGCGAGGAACATCAAAGTTATTTGCCTTCAAACACCCATTTGGAAGGTAAGCTGTCATCGAAGTATTATCTCAGGTTTACTGGGCAGTTTTAATGGGAAATGGCTGGGTTTTTCAATGGTTTGCTTAGAAAGCGAGCTAAGGCTAGTCGAATTGTTCATATTTACTGGTGAAACAAAGTCTCTTCGAAAGGTCAAATTGGGTTAACTTGCATGGGGCCGCTCGCCTCAGAAATAACTTTTGCCAAGAAAAAAATGATATCACCTTCAAAAGCAGCTCTTGTACCTGCTATAATTTTATTTTGAAAGAATTCTACATAATACCGAGTATGTTTTGAGATGTTTGAAAACAGTATGGAATTTTTGATTTTCAGAGTCTAGAAATTTCGGTTCTCTTCGCCTGCTCTTCAAAAATTCGGAATTACTATTGCAAGTCTAAAATATTATCAAGGCAGCTTAGCAATACCTCCTTAATAAAATTATAAACTAAGGAAAACCATAATTTGTTATGCGCCTTCACGCGAGTTCGATTATCTGATCATGAAATTTGACATTATTTCTGTGATTTTTCGGCTTTACGGGTGGTCGACGGTTTTTCGTAATTTTCTCAAAAACGTAAACACTCTAGAACCTTATACTTATATCACGATTCTTAGCATACTATAGGTTAGCTCTGGATGAATTATTTGGGGGTCCATTTTTCCGACCTTGTGCCGCCCCTCACGCGGTGGTTAGGTAGAGTGACTCTTAAAACCTAAAATCTCAAATTTCACGATCGAATCGCTAACTAGTACTCTGTGAAAATAAGCATTCCTTGCATTGCCGTGGACTCTCTTCGCTGCCTTTGAACCCTTTAATCACATAAGGGCGGTTCATCGAAGAGTAAAAGATGTTTTTTTCCCCCAATCCAAGAGATTGTTTTCGCATTTTGCTCTTCCTTCTTTAAAGCTATCAGTTTCGCGAGGCTAATTTCGCCGGTTGTGGTAAATATTAGGGGTATGAATGTTTAGCGCTCAATGTCGAGAACTCTCCTTGAGTACTGGCTGTTCTTTTCTTTCTGATGTATTCTGTAGATCTGTTTTCGCTCTATGTTCATATAGGATTCGGCATTTGGGTGGCAGACCCTGACATCAGGGAATGCCGATCGTTGTTGTTCACAGAATCCACGTGCGTGAAGGTTCAATTTTGCGCCTTTTGCTTTGTCAGCTCCTCTTTTCAGCTGTTCACCACTGATGTCTCGAAGAGTAGCTTATAAATACTAATTCCTCCGAGATAAAAATAACGAGTAACAAAAGAAATCGACATAATATACAATGACAATATAAAATACAATCCTATGCAATACTTATTAACGGCTAAATTGAAATTAATAGATTTACTGATATCTAAAAATATAATATGTTCCGTTATCACAGGAATAAGCAGCTGATATATTGCATTCTTCAGTGTCTCTAATAGATCCTGGCTGTCGGGCAGTATTCCTAGGAAGATGTGGAAGCAGCATGCTTGTCGCTGTGTCTGGAGGAAATATGCCAATTGAGCTACTTCGCTGACCCAATCAGACACTCTTCCACTGGTGTATTCCGATAGACACTCTCGTGAGCCTTTCGCCACGCCCAAATGTTTCTTACCTTCCCTTTCTAGGTTAATGTTCGTCTCCTTGAATACTCTTTCACATTTTCGTTCTTGTGTGGCTTTGCGATAGTCCAGCAGTTCATGTCGTTTGGAAAGTTGCCAAAATCTAGACCCAGCGTACTCAGCATGCCCCACTATGTCTTGATTTCTGTAGTAGAGACTGCCCCACCCGCATCATCGGCGAACCGGGATTGCTTTACTATGGACGCCACCTGTAGACTCGTGATCAGAGGCTAGATGCTAAGAGCATAAAGAGCTAGAACAATCGGATCTGCGGTCCCCTCTGCTGACAGGACAGTGACGCTATATTTATTCTTAAACATCTTAAACTCGACTCTTTAAAGATCGTCAACAAAAAGTTTCGGTTTCTCAAACATCTCTCAAGGAAAATGAATTTTTTTTGAGAGTTATGTAACAATCGCAAGCAGAGGATAACTATAGATACGGCATGCTGTAGATGAGAATATAGATCCACAAGGGTGATTAAACTCATTCAATTCCAGTTGAGTTACGTGTCTATTGATTCACCTATCAAAAATATTTTACAGCCACTTAATTTGTGTCGCTGTCAGTTAATTTCGTTTCACTAGATTTCAGTTCTATCCAATTTTTTTCATATTTTTTCAAAGTATAATTTGAAAATCGTCGTCGTTTTTCTCATGGTTTACTGAATATTTCAAATCATTTATGGCAGTACATCTCTTTTCAGCAGGCGTTTTGAACGGAGTTAAGCGAAACCATGTAGAAACTAAGCAACCCAACAACAGATTTGTGTACAAAAAGCTCTTGTTTGACGATTAAAGAATGAAATAAACTCAAACTAGTCACCAATGAAACAGTTAGGCTTAGGAATAAGACTTTGTTTTTGTTTTGTTTCAACCACGGCCATATTCGGTATGTCACCTGACCGAAATAAAAAAGCATACGTAGTCCGACGAATTGGATCTTTTTCAACTTTTAACATCACTTTTTGCAAAGAGACTTCATTGTCAAGAACCTAGTGTAGGCGTTCGATGAAAAGTAAAATTTTTGGAAAATTATGGATCCTTAAATTCACTGTAGGTGGATATAAATGTACTTTTTCTTTTACTGCTCACCACCTGTTTATCAGAAAAGTAATTCCATGCTGCAGGTTATAAAAAATATCAATCTCAATCCACTCCACGAAAAAAAACTTTCCTCGAAGGTCACCTTCACAAAGTAAGAAGAAATAAATAAGACGTATCCAAAACAGGCGCTAGACATTTAATCTACTTAGTCAGCACAGGCAGCATATGGCAATTGTGGTCTTTTCTTAGATCTGAGGCAGTTCGGAAAGCCACAAAACCCTAGGACAAATATTCATCTTTTAAATCGGCACTCTTGGCACTCTTGATGGCATTCAATCAATTTATTATTGTTTTTCTCTGTAACGAGGCCTTTTTAGTTGTGATTTGCGTGACGTTCAATACCTTTTTTTCTGTTTTGTGTGACATACTCTCGAATTGTCGGCATTATGTTTCATTCGGCCACAAGACACACGTTAGTCTCAAGCATAGCCAGATCCAAGGATTGTCGTACTACTAGAATAATAGAACGGAGGAGGAGCTACGCCATCTTATTCATTTTTGTAGTTATAAACCGAAACGTGTATAATCAAAGGTAGTTTTGTTTCGCCTAAGATATTTTTATTGTTTTGATTTACCTTTATACACGCCCCGCGTGTTCGAGTTTGGGTCATTTCGATTAGCGTTTGTTGTATGGTAATGGCCTATTTTAATCTATTGTATTTCAGATTTTACAAGCTTTCGAATGATTAATAAACCAGAGTAGATTGACAGATGCTTGGAGGTTCCAATGATAGGAGACATTTCCCCGACGCGGCGTTGTTGAAGTTTGATTTAATTTATGTCAGCGTCTGCCCCATTACATTCTCGTTACCATGTTTCCACCAGTAGCGTAGCTCTATTTTCTGCATATAAACACACACTCAGAACCCTTAATTCCACCATTCGCTCCAACGAAGGGCTAACTCTCGAAACTTCAGCTTTTAGACTGTTTACGGTGACCAATTTACACTATTAATTTAGTTGATAAAACAAAATTATCTTGTTATACTCCCCAACGACGCTTTCGCTTTTCACTGCATTACCCTACTGTGGTAATGCAGTGAAAATGGTTAGAAAAGATATTCCAGGCGCTTCTATGCTTGGACGAAAGCCTGAAGAGCTGAAAAACACAGAACTACGTTTGTGGCTTTAATGCCGCAATGATTTGGGAAAAAGCCTGAAGACAAGAGCGGAGCTCGTGAAATGAGTGTACGAGTACATCAATTGACGAAGACAAATATAATGTTGACCCAGATCCAGATGAGATTCATAGTCGCAGAAAAGAACGATTGAGCATCTTCACTGATGTTAGCGGAGAAGAGGGTATTTCGGTGTAGTTTCCCGATGACGGTTGGGACACTTCGCTCGAGAACGTGCTAATGTTTCGAAATGAATGGCCAAGATAATTGTGCACCGTCTCAAAAGTATCCTAGTAACTAAAACTGGTGTAAAAAGCTGCTGTATTTATCTTAGCTTTCAAGTTCTTGAGCACAAATTGTTTCTTTCTAAGCTTTGTGGTTTCCCGCTGAGCATTTTCTAATCGGAATTTAATGTCATTGATTTCCTGTTGTGATTCTTCAATTCTTTTATTTTTGTTTGCGATGGTTTCTGTCAAACCACAAGATTCCTTTTCTGGAAAATCACAACATTCCTTTTCTGGCAAGATTATATTCTGATTCTCAATAACCCTGGTTGTCAAACCGATACTTTTTTCCTCTCTTTCTTCCAAATAAAATTCCACAACACTCTTGGCAGATGCATTCGATCTAGAAGCAGCGGAAATCGACACAACTAGCTCGCGAACGTTCCTTTCTGACGATGTGTTCCTCTTGCGAGGCGACGCGCGAACCCAGGAAAATATCGAAGGTTTGGGGCCAGGTTTTAGACATATTTTCCTCGTAAGTGTCTTTTTGTAGATGTTTATTTCTAAAATGTCTGGAACAGACCTTTGTTGAGTCGGATATTTTAAGTTCTTTTCGTTCGTCTCGCCTGATGGCTTGTATCTATTTCTTCTTTATTATTACTTCTCTAGTATATTGGAAGTACGACACTTTCGACCCATGCACTTCGCGATAACCTTTTCTTGTGTATTCTGGAACACAGTAGTGAGTAGGCATTCCTTCCTATTCCTAAACGTGTATTCTGAGCGGTGATTGACCCCAATTGAGTTTTATTGTTTTCACGCAAAGGCAAAAACCTAACCTAAAACCACTATACGTGCGCTATGATTACATCTGAGAAGCCTTTCTGGCCTCGTTTCCGAGCAAATATATTGACCAGTTTCGCGCGCCTTCGGCAATTATGAAAGTCGTGTATAGCCTAACAGAATATTCCAAAAAGCTTCAATCACCAAAAAGAAGCAGCTTACATGCGCATTACTTCCCACATTAATTGTTACAGGTTTCACCAATGAATAATTTTCACTTTTGGGGCCTTAAAAAACAGTCAAAATGAGTAACATTTTAGATGTAACAAGGTAACTCGGATGCCAGAATAAATGAATAACTTGCAGACTTTAAATATGACCTGACTTTGTTTTCATTTTTCACATAGTGGCTAGAGACTTTTTGATGTTTCTTTACTGATCGTGTATTGTTTGTTTTCCGCCGTAACTTAACCTATTCTTGACGGAGTTAGGATTAAAAAACCATGCGCCGCCGATTGAACGAGTAAACGTTCTGTAGTGGCCATCTCCCTTCCCTTCCCCTTTTTCCTACCTCAATGCTTCAAAGAAACTTTGGCTGAAGAGCGCTTGAATGGATCACTATATCCTAATTATCTATGATTAACTTGATCACAGTAAGGTAATTAAATTGTGAACTATATTCCTCCTACGTGTGAATTACATGTATTGGGGGCTGAGGGGTCTTTTAAGACTGTTGTATCAAACAATAATATAAATTTGTGACTTTGGCGACAGATTCTAGTTATTGTGATGCTTTAATTGTTACAACTATCCCTGAAATTATCTATTTATCTCTTCTAGTCTTTCTCTTACAAAGTTAGCGAAATTAAAACTAGGAAGAAAATGTTTTCCTTTTTGACTCACAGATGTTTTAGTTTGACATTGTTATTGAATATGTCTGTCGGCAAGTCCTTCAACAGGTTGTCATGCAAGTATCTGTTAAAAAATCATGGCTATTAGTGTGGGTAACAAGTACTCAGCTGCTCTATCAATCCCATGCATTATCATTTTCATCAATAATTCTAGGAAGTTTTAAATGTTTTGACTGAGAACCGATTAAATCCATTTATAAATATCGCTCTTAGCTCGTGGATGTCTATTGAAACATTCATTCATAATTTTTCCCCAATTACATCCTTGCTATGAGGGATCCCTGTAATTTTTTTTTGATCTCCTCCTTATCAATGGGGAGGGAAGCAAAGGGGGGCGAGGAGGTCTGGAGCCGGGAAACGATGATCACACAACTTGCAAAGTTCACAGGCTTGTCAGCGAGCTCCCTTAGCCACGCGGGCCACTCAAATCCTTTGCTTGTAAAATGTCACCTGCAAGTAACTTCTACTGTTGTTTTCGGTTCAACGGTTTCAAAATCTAGCGTGGTAAAACTGTATGTTATGGATACGCTCTTTTCCTTTGCCTATGTGTTGACTTTGCTTTGGCGAAGCCCATTCGATGATGCGAGGAGCTTTAAAAAACAACTGCGAGCTCAGGTGGGAAGTGTCTTCAACGGGAATTGTAAATTAAGTCTTAAAGTTCTAAGCTTCGATAAAAATCGTACAAATGCCTTTACTTATTTCGCTAGCCGTCACTTTCAATGAATGGCTCGTCGAGTAAAGTTATTTTAACTTGTCCAACCCTCCATCTACCTCGGCTATATATTTAAGTGCGGGAAAGACTCAGTTGCTGCCATTCTTCACGTCTTTTTTAAGGAAAGTTTCCGCCAAATTGTTAACAAATGTACCACATGGTTCAAAGTCGGCGTTCTGAACGTCGCCTGACTTCCAAACAGGTAAATAACATTCGATTCCTCTTGTCACATGTTTGGTTTCAAAATAACGAAATGATATTCTACCACTTTACTTAATTACCGAAAACACAAAACTACGCTAACATGAGAGTGGGTCTAAACCAGCGGATAAACTGCTCTAGAACAACTGAAAATAGTACCCACAGTACGTTTTAAGCAGATCTACTATATGCTTCTACATAATAATTTTGGAGCAACATGACTAACAAAATTTAACAGTAAGTGTAAATTGTGAAAGAAAACTGCGTGCGTGTCTTTTTTCAACCACTGACGCAAGGATTGTAAAAGAAACGACGCTGTTGTTGTCAAGCCTCAGGAACAAAGAAAGTGTCATTTGACACCTTCTTACATTTGAGTGATGTCGCTTATCAGACAGGACTAAGTGGCTGCAAAAGAGTAAGGTGGAAGAACAGAGTAACACACAATTGCTAGTTGGTCATTTCTTCCTCATCTTGCGGTGGCTCCTAAAGGTGCCGTTTGTTTACGGGACCTATCCAGCGGTAAGTCAGGGAACTGAAGTCTACTTGTTGACGACTCTAGGTTTTGCCCAAGTTAGCCTTGTGCGCTCCTTGGGCTTCTTTATTCCGCTCTCGGGAGAATGAGACCTTAACTTTTATAATCGCAAGACAGGTTATAAATCATGCCGTTAACGAAAATGAGGGAAGGGGAAAAAGCGGAGCGATAGAGCCTTGTTTCACTGTTAGAGTGCTAAGTTTTGCGCGCAAGACGGAGGAAAAGTGAGGTCACTCAAACGTAAGAAGGTGTGAAATCACACTTTCTTTGTTCTCTTCGGCTTGCGGACAACATGTTTTCTTTTATATTTATTGTGCCAGTGGTTAAACTGCCGGCACGCAGATAATTAAAAAAGAACTAATTTTCAGAATCAGTTTTTACTGTCCGTCCTCCTTGTATCTTAAGTTGGCGCCAAATTTTATAATCATATTGCACGTTATAAAATGGCGTTAAGGAAAATAAGCGAAAGGGAAGAGCGGAGGGTTTGAACTTTGTTTCACTGTTAAAGTTCTTAGCATGACAACGCGCCAACTTAACAGACACTTCAATGATTCAACTGGCTACGCACCAGTGATTACTAACCTTTGTCTAGCGAACAATAGAAACGCTTTCCTTCAAACAATAGATAAAGACATAAAATGAGCGAAAGCTTGACTTATTGTCCAGCCAAAATCCTAATAACCAAAATTTTGAGGCTTAAAAACTAACCAGCCAGGCAAAGTTCCTCATGCAATAGACCAATTTCGATATATTTCAACGTGAGAGACTGGTAGCGAAACTTGAACACCCAACCGAGGCTTCGGGGAACAAAATTCGTTCGAATCGAACTTTGATTGTTCACATCTTCGAGCAGAAACTGCTTTCTTGGGTTATTATAGTTTTTCTAGAGTAAATTCGTAGTTTCTTCGAGTTGAAAGTAAATCGAAGTAATCATCGTTGTCATGGCCACGTCGGAAAAATAGGTGAGATCAATCTACAATACTTTCAACGTCAAAACTTACCGTGGTTGCGAACCTTCCTTCAAGGAAGAGGGATACAAACATCCTCGGAGGGAAAGTGTAAAAGAGAGGCCGAGTTGGTTGAGCTTGCGTTTAATGCTCATTCAATGAAGCTCCCGAAAGTGACTGAAGGGGAAAGTGAAAATGAAAATCATATCATGGCCGAATTACTTGCCACAGACGAGGGTGTTTTGCCAGACCCTGTATCCATATTGAAATGGAACTGGAGTAGGAACCTCTCGATATTTCCAGAAGTCACCTTCTCAGATATATGTAACTGTCTTCTGGGGAAAGCCAACGAGTTCTATGAAGAAACCTCAAAGTCTTTTATAAGCCTAATGGGTTTGATATGCCGTAGAACATTTACCTTTCGGAAGCGTGGTATCAGAACCGTTCGAGTTACTTTTCTGTGTTGCTTGTTCCTGGCTGCAAAAGTACGAGTGATCATAGCTAACTGAAATCGCATCAGCACTAATATCCGCGCAAGTCTCATTGGAGTCCTCATCGAGCTTTCTGGGACAAACTTTCTTGGCTTGCGGTTGTTCGTCACACTGTGCCTTCCTATCGGCAAAACGTTTCGAACGTGAACTCACAGTATTAGTAGATTTCGTTGGATCAAAGATGGTCGGATAGCAGTCTGAACGTACAGTTTTTCTACCAGAAATTGAAATCTCGATGTCGCTTCCTTAAAATGCAAGGAACAGATTCGTGGATCGCCCAGTGCCTTGAACTTTTTATCTGCTCGCTTACAGAAAACTTCCCACTTCTAACGCTCATTGTGCCGTGTGGGAAAGCAAAAATAACTGAGATCCGATCTTTTCTTACTCCCATTGCGGCAAAGCGCAACAGAACAATACTTCACCATGCTACACGCGAAGATGAACAGCAATGGACTAAAAAAAAAAAAACCGAGAATATTCCCTATTCATCAACCTCTCAGTGTTTGCAGTGGTGTGTTTGTTTTTATTATTCACGCCGTATTCCCCGGAGCCTCGCTTCGTTGTTGGAGTTTCGTCACCAGTCTGTCACGTTTAAATATATCGAAATTGGTCTATTCCCTATGTCAACCGCCATGATTTTCTTCGCGAACACCGTGATGTTTGTTCGCAATGGAGCTATCTAGGGACAATTTCCAGTGAAACTGCTTTATAAGCTGCAAGAACGTCGTTATGATTTCATTTAAGTGCCCCTGAGATCAAAATCTTCGTACATCATTTTTTTCCGTTTTCGTGTTTAATGTGTCTCCTTCACCTACTCTGCCAAAGTTCAGTTTAGACTGAGCACCAGAAATATCTTTTTTCGGGCCGTTAAATTCACCATTTCGCGTCCGCCATTATTTGATCATGTTCCGGAAGTGGATCGCAGGACTCGGAGGAAGTGACGTCAAAGGCTCAACGACAAAATCTGACATGGCAAAAATGTCGAGCAAACATAACAGAGTGCTTTACTCTATTCTTAAAAAAACTAAACAAAAATAACTGGGCATCGATTCGTAATTCAAAGCTAAAGTAATCGTGCAGACCATGCTGCAGGTATTTCTCTGCATCGGAGCCTAGCAAATAGATCAGAGCAGGAAAAACGGATACGATTTGTGCGACCTCGCCGAGTAAACTTCAATCCTACAGAAATATTTGTGATCTACTCCAAACACTTCTCGGAGGACTATTTCGAGAGATCTGTGAACTTTGAAGGTGCTAGGCGAAGAATTCTGTCGGGTTCAGTGTTTACCATTCAAGAAGAGAAGGGACAAGAAAAACCATTCTCAGTGCGATCTCGACGCCGGAAAGCGAAGTCTACGAACCTCCACGGATTTTATTACCTTTACATATGAGCTGATCAATATCCACCTTTAACAACTCTCTGGCAGAATACCTTACACAAAGGAAATTACTCGGTGAACACTGTAAATAAGAACGATAAAATAGCCGAATTGAGGATTGAGATCTCTGACCTCAAAGAGTTCACTTTTATACAAAAGAGATGAAAATATAATTGTGTGCTTTTATTCTAAAAAAAGTTGGCTTGAATATCAGTGAAAGCACAACAAACAGCTTACGACACAGAGCGTAAAAACACTAATACTTTAAAATGTAGGTTTGCAGCCAAAAAAACCGAGAAAATGAACATTTTTTTAAAAACCTGTCAAACTATTAACCATCTGACAGCCGAGCCAGCGTGGTATCAAAGGGTCTCAAATTCATCCCGACGCCCGTGACAAACGAATTCAAAATCAGGCCAACTCTTGCGAGATTTATTCGCAAGACGAATGCGCCTCCGTTACACCTTTTACGGACAAAACAAAGAACTACTTCTGTTTCATATCAAACTGAATGACACCGGTTCAGTCTTCTATCGCCCTTCAGAGCTGCTTGTAAGTTGTCATAACGCTACTTGCAGACTGCATCTAAGCCAAAAAGTACTTTGTAACGCAACGAGATCACGGCTTTAAAATAGTTGAAACAAACTCTGCTTTAAACGTCACCGAGGCAACACAACAATAGGCATCATGAATAAGACAGAAAAAACAAAAGAGGCCACTCAACAACAGAGTTCACTTCAAACCTCTCAAAGCACCGATTGTAAAAAACACGTAGGAAAGGGTTAATGAGATCATTGACCAAATGCATCGGAGAAAACACATTGAGATGGCTTAGAAATGGCTTTCACAAACACCCAATAACCGCCTTCGGATACACAATTAGCCATTGCCGAAAACTATTTTTACTAATCACCCGATCATTTCTTACAAAAAAGGAAATTCGCTTACGACAAGCAAAAATTAGGCTCGAAGGTAATAAAGCGATGCGACCACAAAAGCCACATGGGGAGTCCATGCCGTTCTGTGTTTATCTTTATTTGCATGGCAAAAATTCATCGTTTGTCGGCGCAAAACTATCCACAGAAGCTTCAGATAATTTCTGGGACAATTCATCGTCTGAAAAGTTGACATTTCCCGACTGACAACGAAACAGTTCTCAAAAAAGTAATATGTGTGATTCTCTGTGCAGCGAACAAAGAAAGTTGTGACAAAGCAAAGCATAAGTTTGTTGAGCCTTTGACGTCATGATGACGTTTACGGGCTCGGCTGGAACATGTTTTCAACAATGTGGGACGATTTTGGACGACTTTGAAGCGGTAAAAATTGGTCATCGAGGGTTTGTTTTGAGTTTTTAATGGCAAAAAGGGTCTTAAATTGACCCAATTCAAGAGATGATGTTACATGAAATAAGCAGTAGATTGGATGTAAAATGCGAAATATTCGAGTTTTCGTGTGAAGGTGTACATTTTCGAATAACTGACGGCATCGTCAAATCAGCTCATTTTATCCAACTTTAAAATTTGATTACATTGCACTGAATCATTTCCCCAAAAACTCCTCTGGAGATCGAAAAGAACCACACTTTGCCTTACAAAAGCCAAATTTTGAGTCGATTCTTTTGTATAGCACATAGTTAAATAACAGGTTACTTTTGACCTATTTTTAATCTTGTTAGAAGAAGGTCGGATAAATTCAATTACGTTGTGTAAATAAATGATCAAGAATTGCTGAAATTGCTGTCAGCATATGTAATGATGTTGTTTTTCAAGATTTGGTAGTTTTTATCGGTCCGAGTGTTTTCAATTCGTGGCGTGACGCTCCGAGATTTGTTTGAAATTTTGAGCTTCAAAAGCGGCATTTGGTCGAAATTCAGTTATTATCGATTTTCTCGAAAATCAATCGATATTCAGCCAAACAAAGTATGCATTGCTTTGTTTCACCATAACGCCTACCTAACTTGAGAATGAGCCGAATCGATTTTTTGGCTGTTGCCACCAAATGTTTGACCATTGGTAACATTCGCTCTTAAGGACAATTTTATCACTAGTGATGAAAACGTGACAAAACACTAGTTATTTTCAAAGGGTGTTTCCTTGAGTTTCAAAGTCATCCACCTGACCCGAATGGAGCGCTCTGGTTGGCTTATAACGTCATGAATTATTAATGAGTTTGAGAAGTTTACTTCTTGTCCCTTCAATTCACTTCGAATGTTCATTAAAAAAAAAAAACCTATTATTGCATTACAATATCCTCTACTAAAGCTCTTTTTTTTTCGCGAGTTGAGGATTGAGCACTAAGAGCTAGTACTTTGACTTTTATACCACAAATTTGCAAGAAGGGATAAATTAATGAGTATTGCATTGTACGCATTTCCGATTTATTGCATTGCGTTTGGAGATCAATGCTTTTCTATGGTTCGCCTCATATTTTTTTAATAAGCTGACAATACACTTGTTGAGCAAGAAAACTTATAACGTAAAAACTTATTGAAGAAAACTAGTATGGGTCTACGTGGTCCGATATTCTACTCCAGCAAGTTTTCTTTGATAAGTTTCCGTTAAAACTTTTTCTTTGAAAGCGCATATAGCGAGCTAGGAGTGCAAGAGTGCATGTGAACTATCAATCCCCTTCACCTGCCTTTCATTACATTTGCATCGGGAAATTTCAATCTCGTGGCTGTTTTTATTCGGTGATAGCACATCGTTGCTCTGATCTGAGATATTCCCACCAGTGCGATATGTATTTGACGCGTTCCTTACGCAAGTAAGACAGGTTCCTTCCTTACAGCCATCTCAGCAGGATATTGTTACTGAAAATACCTGATGGTAATTTCTTCAATTGATTGATAAATAATTCAATCTCATTTAATTTTTGGGAACAAACGAAATAGCTTAAAAGTCTTTACTTTTTCACTTACAGATATTCTAATTCGGCGTTGTTATTGAATATGTCTTTTGGCAAGTCCTCCAACTGATTGTTGTCCAATCGCCTGTCAACACACGACGACAGTTAGTATAAGTTAGGATAGGTCCTGAAGCATAACCGCTAACAGACTAAATCCGTTTAAGTTTCCATGTTTTCTTTTCGGTGTTCCATACAAATGCCTAAAAAAGGTTAATGAGCTACTCAGCAATACATGTAAGGGGTAAATGTGGTGTAGCCCTTATAAAAGGCCAGATGACATTGATTGCAGGGGATGCTAAGGGTTGGTTACCGACAAATCCTGAGAGTGGGAAAATTTGAAATGATATTACAAAATGTCTCAGTAGTTTTATTTCAAATTATATACAGTGTGTTTATTTGAGCAGTTGCAAATGAAAACGCTGTTCCAGTTTATATTGCCATGTAGGTATGTTCATGACATCAAATCAATAATCTTTAAAAATAATTTGTTTCAGAGTTTAAAAGTGATGGTCAAAATAGAACCGGGATGTTCAGGTTTGTCTTCTGATCAGGTTTTAGGAAGCATACTTTGCTTGTAGTATGGTTAGTGATATATGATCTGTGATTTCGAACTCTCACGCGGTGGACGGGTGAGGACGCAGCAAAGTTATGACACATTATTTTGTCTTTGTGAGAAAGTTGTCCACAAGAGAATGAAGAGAATTGCTGGGTATTCACAGCATTGCAAAGTCTCTGCAAGAGTACATCGAGTGCTTTGTATCGAGAATTCAAGAAATCCTGGTCCCTCGATCACAGCTTCATCGGCCAAATAAAAGTTTTGGCCGGCAAATCAGTATAAGTGCATGCAAGTTAGTATATTTCAGCGGTTATGTTCATTGATTCAAGCAAGGATTTTTTTGTTTTACCTACTTTTGTGGAAAGTTACTGACATTTTTCCTGTTATGCAAATCTTTATGATCTGTGATCTCGACCTCTCACGCGGTGGATGGGTTAGGACGCAGGAAAGTTATGGCACATTATTTTTTCTTTGTGAGGAAGTTTTGGCCAGCAAATCACTATAATTAGTATGTTTCAGCGGTTATGTTCATTGATTCAAACAAGGATTTTTTTTACCTACTTTTGTGGAAAGTTACTACCGACTTTTTCCCTGTTATGCAAATCTTTGTCTACACTCTTCACTAAATTTTTTTACGGTATGTCTGTATTTTTTAAGTTTGCGGTTCATCCTTTAAGATTTTGTTTCAATACAAACGGTATATTATCAGACTTGAATATTCAAACCTGATAAAATTATCTTATTGTTGTAGCTTCTGGGATATTTCATGTCGATAAAACTGCTTAAAAGCGTTGCATAACTAGTATTTATCTTGTTTGAAATAAGCTGTGGTATTATTGCATAATTTTAATTTTGCAGCCTTCCTTCAAAAGTGATGAGAACAACTTCTGCCAATAGGGGACTACGGTTTTTCTGGAGAGGAATGCAAGACAGCTCTATCCTTGGGTTTCATCCACGTGACCAATACCTTAGCAACGGTTACTATCCGCCATCTTGGTGTCCCTCGAGCGTAAACAAACCGTATCTAACGAAGAGTTCATGTGAGAAAGAAGGGATGGTTTTATGCATTATTGTTGGCTGTTCGAGCAAAAGTGGAAAGCATAAAGACTAAGGATTTTTTCGTATAATAATTTAATAATTTTATTATTTCTATAGCGCAAAATTCATTATATATATGATCTAATGCGCTATACCTAAGATCATCACAAATCAAGGGGAAGAACAGGAGGAATTAGAAGTTGTTGTATTCTTCGAGGCTTGCGGCTGTTGTAGATCCTCGATTTTTTGGTCGAGCTTTTCTTTGAGCTTCTTAGCCGATGAGAAATCGATGTCTTTAGCCCTCGCATACGGCACTTCATTGACCTATGTCGGCAAAATCCATGAGCATTTTACCTGAGTGCAAGTAAGCTTGGGGTGTCACGAAAACTCACACCCCGAAAACTCAGACTCCTCGAAAATTCAAGAGATAAACTCGACTCATGATCACTCCTGGTAATCCCTCGTGTATTTTGACCTTTTGGGTCTTCATCCAACTGAAGCGGCAAAAGCAAGGCCGCAAGTTGCACGTTTCGCAAAATCGTCCGATGGTTGAGTATTAAAACATTTTAGAGTGACACAAGACTTCATTTAGCTTAGATTTCCTCCATTTTTCCCGTTAATTTTGAACTTCTCATTCACAGTTAACGGGATCAAATGCGCTCGCTCCAACACCAAAGTATTAAAATGTGGCGTGATTTTGACGAGCCGAAAGGGACGTTTGTTTACCTTTTTGAACTTCGTCGCACAGATCCTTGTTGTCGCTCTGTTAAAATTCTTAAATTTTTCGCGATAATAATGGATACAAATAGAGACTCGGCCCACCAGTCCCAAACGAAGACAATTTTGCGACCCTTGGGCTAGAGTTCTTAAATGAGGCAGAAAGAGAAAAACAACGCGAAAGAAGACTCGGCATCAGCGCCGTCACGATTTGCCTCACTGAAGAATCACTCTTGATATTGTTGTTCGTCTTTCGCGTCGGATTTGTTGCATTATTCCACCGGTTATATTATAAAAAAATTGGTTCATGCTTTATGCTATGCACTATCGAATTATGGAGCACCTCGGAAGCTTGGAGAACACTTCGAGGGACCTGAGTTTTCGGTGTCTGAGTTTTCGTGACACCCAGCGACCTTGCCATGAATTCTAGTAGTTGCCTCTAACATAAATAAAACACTCGCGTGAGCATGACTCAGCCAGTCCAGCTTTGCATCCAAAGCAATGGGCTGACAAAATAGTTCCATCGTTTTCGGAAATGACCCAAATGTTCACTAAAGGATCATTCATATGCTGTGAATGCCAAACTCGTGCCGGCGTACTTGCCGGCGATTACTTTGTCTACAACTGAGGTTACAAATCCCGACACCATTTGATTAAACGCCTCTAGACTCTTGAACGCCTTGAACTGCTTCTTGGTGTAGAAGCTGGTCTCAAGAACGAGGTAACTCAGCAAGTCCGACGCTACCACAGGAGGCAAGCATTTTGGACTGAACTTCTCGGCTGGTATGCTTGCAGGGTCAACCCCAATGACCGAGATCTTTTGCAAACATCTTTCCTTCCAACTCTCTAAGCTTTCGGCATACTCAGAGAGCACTGGGATACCTTAAGATGAATGGCAGATACTTTCATCGCTTTTTTCTTCCTGGATATTCATGTAGTTGGCGAAATAATACGGCTATAAGAGAGAGGGCTTCACTATAGAAATCGACTAATTATTCATAAATTTGACACCCGAGGGACACCAACATGGCGGACACTAACTTTAGCAAAGCTTGTGACGTCACCTGAAACCCAACCATTGAGAGCTTCGAGAATAGGATATCGTTTCTTAGTACTACTTCAAAAACGAAAGCGAGGGTTTCACCAGGTTTCCAAAACGCGAGAAAGCATTTGAAACCACGAGGCCGCAGTCTGAGTGGTTTTATTGTTTTCAAGCGTTTGGGAACCTGACGAAACCCGAACCATGAGTTTTTGAAATGACTTCGCCAAAGAAACAATATAAAATTATGCAAGGTTGTATCTTTTCCATTTTTCTTTAAAATGCCTTTTATCTGTGATTTGTTGTATTCAGCCAGCATTCATTGTATTAGTGAGGTTTTGTTTTAAATTATCCAATAGTTTAACGTTGCACCAAATTTGTATTTCAAAAGCGTTGTGAACTTGAAATAATTTAGACATTGTTTTTGCCATGGCCAAGGGAAGGTTTCGCTTCCCGAAAACAATCGAGGAAGAAGAACTTTGCGTAGAGAGAGCAGTACCAAATTCTACCAGATATAAAAATAAGTGGGCAGTGGGCAGTGGGCATTTTTGAGGATTGGCAACGAGTGCAAAGTGTTAAGTTTCCAATAGTCGAAAGGATGGTGGGGTTTTTAAAGAGTATGAAGCTGTTTCAGTTATCTACGAATATGCAGATTAAGAACAATTTTATCACTTATGATGAAAACGTGATGAAACACTACTTCTTTTCAACTGGTGTGTTTTTTTGAGTTTCAAAGTCATCCACCTGACCCGAATGGGGTGCTCTGTTTGGTTTATAACGTCATGAATTATGAATGAGCTTGAGGAGTTTACTTCTTGTCCTTTCAATTCACTTCGAACACTCAGTAAAAGAAGAACCGATTTTCTGCATGAAAATATCCACTCCTAAAGCTCTTTTTTTTCCCGCGAGTTGAGGATTATGAATTCTAAGAGCTAGTGCTTTGACTTTCATACCACAAATTTACATAAAGGGATAAATTAATTAGTACTGTACTCTACTCACTTTCCATTTATTGCACTGCGTTTGGAGATCAATGCATTGCTATGGTTCGCTTGATTTTTTTTTAATAAGCTCTGTTCTGAGATATTCTCACCAGTGCGAGATGGATTTGACGTTTTCCTTATACAAGTAAAACAGGTTCCTTATTTACAGCCCTATCAGCAGGATATTTTACTGAAAATGCCTGCTGGTATTTTCTTCAAGTGATTGATTAATAATTCAATTTCATTTCATTTGTGGGAACATACTAAATAGCTCTATGAAAATTTAAAGAACACTTCTGGACTTAAGAGCAACTCTCTGTAAAGACCGAGTGAGATTGAAAAAATGTGACACAAGGTCGGAAAAATGGACCCCTCGATATTTCGTCCAGAGATAACCTATAGTATGCTAAGAATCGCGATATAAGTCTTAGGTTCTAGAATTTTAACATTTTTGAGAAAATTACGAAAAACCGTCGACCACCCAGGAAGCCGAAAAATCAGAAAAATGAGATCAAATTTCATGATCAGATATCGAACTTGCGAGAAGGCGCATAGCAAATTATGGTTTTCCTTAATTTATGATTTTATTAAGGAGGTATTGCTAAGCTGCTTTCATGATATTTTAGACTTACAATAGTAATTCCGAATTCATGGAGAGCAAGCGACGAGAACCGAAATTTCTAGACTCTGAAAATCAAAAATTCCATACCGTTTTCAAACATCTTAAAACATGCTCGGTATTTGTAGAATTCTTTCAAAATTAAATTTCAGCGAGTACAAGAGCCGTTTTTGAACTTGAAATAATTTTTTTCTTGGCAAAACTTATTTCTGAGGCGAGCGGCCCCATGCAAGTTCACCCAATTTTACCTTTCGAAGAGATTTTGTTTCACCTGGAAATATAAACAATTCGACTAGGCTTAGCTCGCTTTCTGAGCAAACCATTGGAAAACCCAGCCATTTCCCATTAAAACTGGCCAGTAAATCTGAGATAATACTTCGATGACAGCTTACCTTCCAAATGGGTGTTTGAAGGCAAATAATTTTGACGTTCTCAGTTAACTTTTCTATTGCTTTGTTGCCACGCTTCACTGATAATTTAGGGTCATATCTTAATATCAAGCTTGTACGCCGGTTCCAGGCCAGCTTGTGCAACACTTTTCCGGAAAATCAATCCAGAAGTTGCAATATCTACCTCTCAGTGAGCAAACTCTTGATATTCGTTTAGTTTCTTGTATAATAAAAAAAATTCATAAGCGCAAGACGTAAATGTCGGTCTAGTGAGCCTATCTAACGCAACCTTTTCTTCGTCACTTCCAGACCAGGGTGATTAATTTTTCTCTGACGGGGAGGGGGAAAGAAGGTTTCCGATGCAATGTTGCACGCAGTGTATTTAACGGTTCATTATATGGCCATTGCAACAATTTAACTGAGATTTTTCCATCATTATATAAACACACACAAGATTTTTTCATTTCTTTTCCGAATATTCAAACAGTAACTCACTCAACTGCTTTCGCTCAAAATACGTTTTTCTTTCAAGTTAAAGAGGGACAACTTCTCGTTTTTCTCCTTGGCGCACTCAGCTATTGCTCAGCTCAGTGGGTAGTAGAAAACAGCTTAGAATTCGTAACCACACCCTATACAGTCCCCCTAGTCACCTACCTCACCTTTGTGATAACTTTGAATTTAAAGTGAGTGAAAACAAAATGTACTTGGGGTAAAGGATAGTCTCCCTCGCGGCCGTTTTTAGTCTCGTCACGCAACGCTCCTTCCCACAAACGGCCGTTTGTGGGGAGGAGCGTTGCGTGACGAGACTAAAAACGGCTGCGAGGGAGAATAGGTAAAGGACGGCCCATTCCATTTTTTTAAAGGGGTGCGGAGGGCGGGGGGGGGGGGGGGTTGGACTGGAAGATTTTGAAAATAGAAATGTGCGGGCGCTAGCCGGAAAACGAATTTCCTGCTGGGCGCAAACTTCTAGAAATTCCCTGCAGCATCTTAGTGACATGGATTTTAAGAGGAAAGTCCATATGACGGTGCTCCCACGACTGACATATGCTTAGGTTAGCGTTTGGCGTGGTATTTGGGTCGTGATACTGAAGAACGTATCCCTATAATAACCCTCCTCTCATTCCCCACCCTACCCTTGTGCTAACTTTGGGCTTTACCTATCCGCTTTGCATCGAAATTTTTGACAGTACTCCTAAATTTTATCTGCATAGGGTTCTTTACGTTTGATGGTTACATCAACAGCAATATCAAGCCCGGCACAAATGTCTTTTAGTTTTGCAACCGATAACTTGGTCGTGCTGAGTTTCCTCCTGAGGTTATTTCGTATATATTATAACTATCACACGATGGGATGTCCTGGCAAAAGTTCCCGAAAAGCTTCATTCGTCAATTCTTCGACAATTGCCTCCTGGGTGGCACATTCAATCTCCTTTTCAAAATCATCATCGTGAAACAGAGACTTCTTTGCCGCAAGTCTGGAGAAGAACCCAGCGACCTGAGATGCAGTCAGAAACTGCTTACCACTGAACATCCGTTTCCCTTGCGAGTCCACGGGAGACATCATAGAACGCGCAACTAATGCCGGATTACTTTTTCGTCCTGATCACTCACCTTGTTGAAATTTCTCAGTCAGGTAGTTCTTTTGCTTGTGCGTAGATCTTTATTTACGGGAAGTACTTGACTTGACCGCCCAGCCTTTTGGTGGCATGTCGTAAGAAGATGGCGGTTCTGCAACTGCGTCCAGCTCGGGAACAGCTGTGCATTGCCCCTGGAGCCTTTGAGAATATCCAACAGCAGCTCTATCCAGTACAGTATATCGCTCAAGAGCTCGTTGATGTCTGTCCACGGTCTAAATGCCTCTGCTTTGATGAATATCTCACAAATGTTTTGACACAACCCTCCTCAGGACAGCTGAAGGTCGCCGTGTTATTGTCTTCCTCTTCAATATGCATTGGTGTATCTGGATCTCGAACTGATGCTTTTATGCGCCTCTCCTTGAAAGATGTAAACGCGCTTGAGTAAGAGCGAGTAACTCCGGTAAGGGTCCGTAGGTCAAATGGGGATGGGCAAAGCAGTTTGTCTGTAGGGATGAGTTTACCATCGCCGATACCATATGCCCTCCAAACTAATAGCCCCTCTTCCTTGTACTCGACATTACTGAGCTAACTAACACCCTTTACATTTGAAGATAGTACCGTTGGGACTTGGAAAGTCTCACACAATGCTACTTTAACACCAGGAACTCCACCAGAAGAGACTATCGCGTCTCTCATCTGCTCAGGCGTCTCGATATCATTTCCAGCGTTA
>NC_142520.1:45639877-45644877 GCF_964205215.1 Stylophora pistillata | reverse complement strand
GTTGCAATACATAGGGCTTGACATTACTCACTAGTCCTCATTATAAGCCAGGCGACGTTGATTGCAGAAGGGGGAGGATAAGGTTCCAAGACACAAAATGACTTGATAGTTTTGTTTAAGTTTACTAATACAGTGTCTTCATTTGTACAAGCACAAACATGATCGCCTTTAGTTTAAACTTCGCTGAGCAATGTCAGTTCGTTAAATATTTCTTATTCCTAAGGAAATTCGTTGAAAGCTTATGAATTAAAGAAACCCCGACATGTTAGTCTTGTGGTCAGGCTAAAAGAAGCAGAGTGAACACCATTATTGCGAACAGAGATCTTTGTATTAAAGAGGATCTTACTTGAAGGGCACCACCTTGTTAGAGTTGCAATGCATCTTGAACGTATTTATGGCGAAACCATGCAGAAACCAAGCGACACAACGACAAAGATGTTTACAATGAGTTATTGCTTAACGATGAAGAAATAAATAAATACAAACGAATCACCAATGAAACGGTTATGGTGAGGAATAATACTTCATTCTGTTTTTTTTTTTTTTTTTTTTTGCTTTTTTCGGCAAATCAAGTCGCTGAAGACTGAATTAAATTAATAGATTTGGAAAGTAGAGTCGACATAAAATTGATGATCATTTTCTTGTGTAGCATGAGAATGACTTCCTTGTCTTGGTTTTCATCGGCGCTGATTAGAAATTTATGACATGAAAAGGTGCAGACCCGAGCTAATTATTAAAATTGTCACTCTCTGACTTCAATCCTGGAAGCACTCAGTCATTACGGTAAAAAAGACAATGACAACAAATAACAGAATAATACAGTTGGTAAGTTTCGTAATATTTCATATGCTTGACTGGCTTACACTTCAACATACTGCAAGTTTATTGATGAATTAAGAGGGGAGGCACTTAACTACAAGTCTACTGCTAAGGAAATCTTAAAACTCCCATAAGTTCGGTTCCTTAACTCCAGTGGCCATCAAAGTTTGTCAGCTCTGTTCGATCCATTTTCCCTTTAAATGGTTTGTGCTATGTACTTCCTTCAAAAAAAAACCTTGGTTACAGAAACTCGTGCTGTTTTGTCACCCATCTTCCCTATCGAATGTAACACTATATGTCACGCGTAACACTATATAACGCATATATGAGAGTGCCTACCACGAACTTGCTTGGTATGTCACGCGACCAAAACAAAAAAGCGTATCTAGTCCTAAGAATGAGATCTTTTTCGTGTTTTAACACCACTTTTAGCCAAAACGATTCATTATCGACAACCTGGAGCATACGTTTGATGAAAAGTACAATAATTAAAAAGTTGTGGACTCTTAGGTGTAAGTGGCTATAAATGCACATTTTCTTGTACTGCTCACCACCTGTTTATCAGAAAAGTAATTACATACTGCAGATTATAAAAAATATCATTCTCTATCCTATTCTCGAAAGCCAATTTCTGGTGAAGAGTTACGAAAATCCCTGGAGCGTTTGCTCGGTTGTGTCGGACCGCCTCCCAGTTAGCTCAATGGATAGAGCGCTGGACTGTTGTACAGGAGGTCGAGGGTTCGAGACCCGGCCAGACCAACGCTCAAGGTCTTAAAATAATTGAGAAGAATATGCTACCTTTCTATAACATCAAGAAATGGTTAGATATTCTAGTGTTCTCGGATAGGGACGAACAAATGGAGGTTCCGTCTCCAACAGGGTTAGGGGTAGGAGACCTTAATTTCCCACGCACGAGATTACTGTGTGATGGATGTCCTTCCCCGTGGTGGGATGGGTGGGTTGGGTTTAGGTGGATGAATCTAGTAGGGGACTATGTGTCCTATTGTTTTCCCACCTGTACAATGTACCAATCTTTCTAAACGAAAAGAAAGAAACGAAAGGAATAAGGACTGATTTGCGATGTACGCGTAGGAACATTTTCTTCATCAAAAACGACTGGAAGTCAATGCTACTTCGACCGCCAAAAGAGATAAAAATGAAAAACCAGAGGATTCTAAATACTTAAGCGATTTCAAATCCAAGAACCGTTTAATGGGTATGAGGAATAATAAATCCAAGAGGTTTATTTAACAGTGTGTTTGAGTTCCAGCGCATTGTCACCGGAAAATGTTGTATGTAGTATTTTTCTTTTGTGGAACCGTACAATGTAATTGATCGAGAACAGCCCATCCTAACTCAATTTCTTGCTCCGAAACCTAAGGTACAAACTTACAGAAACAAGTATTCATTTCAACTTTAAAACGTCGAGCTTATCCAATCATTCCTATCTTAGTGCAAATTTTTATCGGGCTCGATGATAAACTGGGCACTGTAAAACATGTTGCAGTAGACCATAGCATTGTGGGCGGTGGCCTGATCTTTGGTGGTGTCCTTGCCCTAATCCCCTCTGTCTTCAAGTTCTTCTGCCCTTTCGCGATTGACTGCGTATGGTGCCAACTCAACTAAATACTCGCCTTGTAGCTGGTGTGTTTGGGAGTTGATATGCTTAACGAGGGCCGTGGTCACTTTGACGAATGAAGCGTACTTCCAAATTGCCTTCTGGCTCAGGTTTCCATGGCACATGCCTCCCAGGGGGACTGGGATCTCAAGGATGACCCTAACTAGCTATTTACATCTATGTTCTGCTATCAAAGTATATCGCATTCTGAATGGCTCTAGTAGATCCTGGGTGTACGCCAGTATTCCTAGGAAGTAAATCACCGATGTGAAAACGGCATAACATGCCTGTGGCTGTGTCTGAGGGAACTTCGCCAATTGAACTACTTTACTAACCCAATCGGACACCTTCTCACTGGCGACGTTTTATCCCCTCCTTGAATATTTCTTTTACACTTTCTTTCTTGTCCGGCTTTCTGATAATCCAGCAGTCCTTTTCGGTTGGAAAGTCACCAAAATCTGGACCAAGAGTACTCGGCAAAGTAGCCAAAATCTGGACCTACCCGCATCATCAGCACTTTATTTCAGACGCCTTCTGTAGACTCGCGATCAGAGGCTGGATGCTAGGAGCTTAGAGAACCACATCGATCGGATATGCCTGTGTGGTCTCTTCTCATTGTTGACAGGATCTCTTTGCCGTCGGTAATAAGTTAATAGTACTTACAATGTTTATTTCTTTTTTAATTGGCATTTTAATCGATCCTTTAAGAATTATTACGCGCATAAAAAATCTAAGTGGCCTTGTCAACCCATACTCTTTAAGATTCTTAAAAGCCGGTCAAATTGAGAATTTTTTGACGCAACAAGGTGTAACTTGGATGCTAGAATAGGTTAGTAAATTGCATACCTTAAATGTGAACTAGCCTTGTTTTGAATTTTTAATACAAATTTTCCATGACAACCTGTATCACTCACAATACTCATTACATATTCATGAGGCTAACAGCCTCCAAAAACATCGATAAACCATCTCGTGCATGACCCTTTATACCTGGTAATCTACGATCATTTCGAAGAGAAGTCCGATGGCGGCTTTGATTTGAGTTCCACGGGAGTGCGGGGCTGAATGTGGAAACACTGCATTTATCACTTATTCTCAAAGGAAACGATCTTTGATAAAAGGTAACTAGTGATCCTTCCATAAAGGCTCATCCTTACACAAAATTTTTAACGGTGTCCCTTTCATTGCAGTCTTCCGAATGACGCTACAATTCATAACAGACACTAGAGAAACTTCTAGAAGGATATGCGCTCTCTATTCTCTTTACGCACGTCGGCGACAAACTTTATCGACCAAAAATGCAAGGATTTAGTTCTCATGTCTACATTGAGTATATTTAGTCTCGGTATAGTGAAACTGTAAAGGTGAAGATTTGCTGCAGTGTTTGAGGCTTGGAATTGACGCACTGTAGCAAAAATACCGGTAATAACCTGACTCGAGAATGTCGCCCCGTTCAGTTGTGCTTCAGAAATGACTCCGCAGTCGCTGCATCAAGATATCAACGCTATATTTATTCTTAAACATCTTAAACTCGACTCTTTAAAGATCGTCAACAAAACGTTTCGGTTTCTCAAACATCTCTCAAGGAAAATGAATTTTTTTTTGAGAGTTATGTAAAAATCGCAAGCAGAGGATAACTATAGATACGGCATGTTGTAGATGTGAATATAGATCCACAAGGGTGATTAAACTCATTCAATTCCAGTTGAGTTACGTGTCTATTGATTCATCTATCAAAAATATTTTACAGCCACCTAATTTGTGTCGCTGTCAGTTAATTTCGTTTCATTAGATTTCAGTTCTATCCAATTTTTTTCATATTTTTTCAAAGTATAATTTGAAAACCGTCGTCGTTTTTCTCATGGTTTACTGAATATTTCAAATCATTTATGGCAGTACATGTCTTTTCAGCAGGCGTTTTGAACAGAGTTAAGCGAAACCATGTAGAAACTAAGCGATTTGTGTACAAAAAGCTCTTGTTTAACGATTAAAAAATGAGATAAACTCAGACTAGTCACCAATGAAACAGTTAGGCTTAGGAATAACACTTTGTTTTTATTTTGTTTCAAACACGGCCATATTGGGTATGTCACCTGACCGAAATAAAAAAGCGTACGTAGTCCGACGAATTGGATCTTTTTCAGCTTTTAACATCACTTTTTGCAAAGAGACTTCATTGTCAAGAACCTAGTGTAGGCGTTCGATGAAAAGTACAATTTTTGGAAAATTATGGATCTTTAAAATACACTGTAAGTGGATATAAATGTACTTTTTCTTTTACTGCTCACCACCTGTTTATCAGAAAAGTAATTCCATGCTGCAGGTTATAAAAAATATCAATCTCAGTGCACTCCACGAAAAAAAACTTTCCTCGAAGGTCACCTTCACAAAGTAAAAAGAAAAAAATAAGACGTATCCAAAACAGTCGATAGACATTTAATCTACTTAGTCAGCACAGGCAGCATATGGCAATTGTGGTCTTTTCTTAGATCTGAGGCAGTTCGGAAAGCCACAAAACCCTAGGACAAATATTCATCTTTCAAATCGGCACTCTTGGCACTCT
>NC_142520.1:45607377-45634877 GCF_964205215.1 Stylophora pistillata | reverse complement strand
GGTTCTCCCCCATCCTAGCATTAGCACTGCACTGATGAGGCCCAGAAGGCCGAAACAGTACTGTCTGCAGTTAGATATAGCTCTTTGGCATACAAAGCTTTGCTTTCATGTCCAAATTGAGCACTCTATCTAGGATGAGTCATTGCCGTTGCAATTGCACATGCTCGCTGGTTTACCCTAGTTTGAGCACTCTGGCATGGCTTAGACGATACCACAAAGGTTGGGTCGTTTGGGGTGACCGTCTCGGTTCTCCCCCATCCTAGCATTAGCACTGCACTGATGAGGCCCAGAAGGCCGAAACAGTACTGTCTGCAGTTAGTTAACTGCAGACAGTACTGTTTCGGCCTTCTGGGCCTCATCAGTGCAGTGCTAATGCTAGGATGGGGGAGAACCGAGACGGTCACCCCAGACGACCCAACCTTTGCATATATACCTTTTTTTTAGGAAATATAAATTTACCAACATGTAATATTTTTTATATTACACAGAGGAATCTAAATAATTAAATGAAATACAGCATCTTCAAATCCAAGAAACGCTGAAGGGTGTAAGGATGTCGTCGAGCTAGAATTCAAACACACTGTTCAATGGCTCTCTTAAATTTAATATTCCTTACACCCTTTAATATTCCTTACACCCTTCAGTACTGTCTGCAGTTAGATATAGCTCTTTGGCATACAAAGCTTTGCTTTCATGTCCAAATTGAGCACTCTATCTAGGATGAGTCATTGCCGTTGCAATTGCGCATGCTCGCTAGTTTACTCTAGTTTGAGCACTCTGGCATGGCTTAGATGACACCACAAAGGTTGGGTCGTTTGGGGTGACCGTCTCGGTTCTCCCCCATCCTAGCATTAGCACTGCACTGATGAGGCCCAGAAGGCCGAAACAGTACTGTCTGCAGTTAGTTATATATATACATATATAAACATATTACGTTTATATATGTATATATATATATATATGTTTATGGTTATATATATGTTTATATATAACCAAAATAGCGGAATGAGATCATCATCTACTAAAAAGTGCTCAATAGCAGGGCTAGAGCTATGGATAATTATACCTCAAGAATTAGGTTACTTGAACTTTTACTGCAACTCTGAGTTTCATGCCTCTTGCGAAGCAATCGTCAGGCAACTCACGTTGCTCAGTTGCCTGACGATTGCTTCGCAAGAGGCATGAAACTCAGAGTTGCAGTAAAAGTTCAAGTAACCTAATTCTTGAGGTATAATTATATATATAATTATATAATTATTATTATATATATATATATATATAAATATTACGAGAGGAAAAAAGGACGTAACTACATTTCCCGACAAGCCTGTTTCGTGAATCGCTTCACTCTTCAGGGGTTTAATGAAAGAATATACATGTGACTATCGTTTATATACTAGGAAAATTTGCATAATGCGCGGTAAACTTAAAAACTTTAAAGTTCAGTTGTTGCGTAGCAACGCTTTGTTTCTGTGTCGGCATGAAGATACGAGTTCGTTACGCTTATTTAGTGATGAGAGGTCGGGTCGGTAAATTATCAGGAATTTTTCTTTTAGGCAGAGGTTGCATCTTTTATTGGAGCTGTTGTAGGGAGAGTTAGATGATAAGATGCGCCATGAGATAGAATAGTCAATGTTGTCGTTCTTGAGTGTCCAGATGTGTTTGCTAAGTTCGGTAGAGTTTTTGTGCTTGGCGTGGCGGAATGATGCGGTGTGATTTCTGTGTCTTGTTTTGAAGTCGGTTTCTGTGAGTCCGATGTATGTTTCAGAGGTGTTGTTGTCGTTCCGTGTGACGGTGGCTTGATAAACGACTGAGGATTGAAGGCAGTTACCATTGACAATCATGGAGCTTTGTAAACAATTATTTAGGAAAATAAAAACTAAAACTTCGCACTACAGATCTGTTTCGAAAGGGTTAAAAGTCCTCTCTCGTCAGGTGGAAATCCACCTGACGAGAAAGGACCTTTAACCGTTTCGAAACAGATCTGTAGTGTGAAGTTTTAATTTTAATTTTCCTAAATAATTGTTTATATATATATATAAACGAAATTAGGCTACGTAAGATCCATGATAGTGCTCGACAATGAAGGAGCGATTACAGTAGCAAATGGACTACTCAAGTTACGCACATATGCATTTTAACAACAGGCTGTATTATAGAATCCATATGAGCGTAACTTGAGTACATATATATATATATATATATATATATATACATGTATATATATAGTATATATATATACATGTATATATAGAGTACATGTATATATATATATACATACATATATACCCTTTTTTTAGGAAATATAAATTTAGCAACATGTAATATTTTTTATATTACACAGAGGAATCTAAATAATTAAATGAAATACAGCAGCTTCAAATCCAAGAAACGCTGAAGGGTGTAAGGAATATTAAATTTAAGAGAGCCATTGAACAGTGTGTTTGAATTCTAGCTCGACGACATGCGAAAAAGTTGTATCAAGAATTTTGTTTCGTGGAACCTCACGATGGTGATCTGTTATAGCCTTTGTTTAACTATCCTACACTCAAATGAATAAAGGCTGATAGTTTCTAAAGAAACTATTTGGGGTTGCGTCGGTGGGGGTAACGAAATAATTTGAATATATGAACAAAGTTGAAATAGTAAACTGGCCATCGTTATGATTGTAAAAGCTGACGTTTCGAGCGTAGCCCATCGTTGGAGCGAATGGCTAACGCTCCGACGAAGGGCTAATGCTCGAAACGTCAGCTTTTATAATCGTAACGGTGGCCAACTTACCGTTTCAACTTTGTTGATATATTCAAATTATATCCTAAGCTCAATTTCTTGCCCCGAATCATGAGTTACAAAGTTGCAGAAACATTTATTCCGTTCAAATTTAAAACTTCAAGCTTATTAAGAAGGGTTGTGCAAAGGTTTTGTCGTTTGGTGGCTGCTCGAACATATTTCCTAACTAAGCTTGGTAGCGCGAAGAATTTTCATGGGAAAATTTTCAAGTCATCCTAAATTTTCGTGATAATCGGCTGTTCTTTCTATTATGGCTTTACTCTTTTGAGACTATAAAACCGCGAGTCAGAGACACAATTGGATTTGGCTAGACATTTTCATATCAAAATATGCCCTTTAACCTCAGTTCTGTTCGGCTTTCGTAATCCTTTACTGCTGCAGGGTTTATTGCAACTTAGTCGAGACTTAAAAGCGACGACGAGATAACGAAAATTTAGGCCTCTAGTGGCCATCCCCCTTCTCTACCCTGTTTTCTTACCTGAATGCTCCAAAGGAGCTAAGGTTGAAAAGGCTTAAATATATTACTATATCTCAATTATTAGAGATTGATTTGATTTAAGTAAGGTAAATTGTTAACTGTATTCCTCCTGCATGTAAAATGAATACATGTTAGCTTACCCTAATAGAGAGCTGAAGGGTCTATTAAGACTGATGTATGAAAGAGTAATCGGCATGAATTTGTTACTTTGGCGAGAAAGTTTAATTATTGTAAAGCCTTATTGTTACAACCTCCTTGAAATGATGTATTTTTTTCTCCTCATATCTTTATTTTAGAAAGTCAGTGGGATTAAAACTGGGAAGAATAGTCTGTCCAATTTGACTTGCAGTTCTATTAGTTTGATATTTTTATTGAACATGTCTTTTGGCAAGTCCTCCAGCATGTTGTTATGCAAGTACCTGTTAACAATTGACGGTGGTTAGTGTAAGTAACAATTATTCAGCTGCTATATCGATCCAAACACATTTTCATTTAGTGGTTAGAAGTGTTTTGAGTAAGAACCAATCAAATCCGTTTCGTAATATCGCTCTTCGTTCTTCATCCAACCATAATTTATCCAAATACCTCCTTCTCATGAGGGATCCCCGTGAATTTCCTTGATTCGCTTTTTACTAATTACGACTAATTTGTTTTAAGGCTGCCTAGGAAAAGGATAATTTCCTATGATCACTGCAGAATAAAACAGCCTCAAATAGTATTCCATTTCCAACTACTTTAGATCCACAGCAATATCTGAGCTCTAAGCTGATAACGTTTCACATGAACATCATTAATACCCTTCAAGACCAACCGTAACTGCAACTAAAATTGACTCCAGCATGAATGCCACTATCGCGAACACAGAACTTTGTCTTACAAGGGATCTTACTTGTAGGGTTAATAATAAATCGCGACATATGGAACAGCTCTATAAAAATGTAAACGGAACATTTCTGGACTCAAAACTGAGTGCTTCCATTTTTCTCTACAGCATTTTCTTACATTTGCCTATCCGAGGTCTCGGACGATAATGGTTTCATTAAAACTTGGTTGATCATCCACTGACATCTCGCAGAGCGGTTATTTCATATAGTTGTTTATTTTAAGTGCGCATGGATGTTCTCTACTTCGTCTTTGCCTATATGAGGTTGCATTTTATCCTTTCTTGCTTTTTGAAAATCCTACAACAGTCGAATTCCGATAACTCGAACCTTTAAGCAAAATTGAAAAAGGTTCGAGTTATCAGAAGTTGAAGTTATAGGAAATTGAAACAAAGGACCAAAATGTTTTTCCATTCGTACAGTAAGCGCCAAAAATTTGTTCTAAGAAGGACACTAAGCTAAAAATCCGCAGCTACTATATGTAAAACCACCGAAGAAGATGTTTTATAATATCTCCATTTCGCAATTTACAATCCTATAAGGGCACCGGAACAAGCATGATATCCAGCGATATTTCACTGAATCGTCTATGGAAAATACTTAAAAAATCGCTGCTCTGATCTGCTGATATTCCCTACTCTGGATGGATTTGATGCGTACTTTACTTGAAAGCGGTAGGCTCCAAACTTACAAGTAGAGCAGCCGGTTGTTGTTACTGAAAATGCCTGATGGTAATTTCTTCAACTGATTGTTTTGCAACCACCTACCAAAGATAATTAAGAAAGATGTTAATGACCCTGTATTCCTAAATAGGGTAAAGAAAACTGTTATTCTCGAATATTCTTTAGTTGTTCATATTCTACACAAGTTCCTAAAACATACCCTCTAACAAATTTCTTTCGTTTATGTTCCGATGTTTTCTTTTTCGGTGTTCCATGTTAACGCTTGAAAACGATTAATGGGCTGCCCAATAATACATGTAAAGGGTAAAATTGTATTCGGTCTTGTAGTGTAGTCCTCATTATAGGGGATCCTTTTTGTAAACCATATTTTATATGAAAAAGTCATTTCAATAAAGATTACTATTATTATAACGACATCAATTGTCGAGGAGGTTGAGGGTCGGTTACTGACCAAGGCTAAGGGTAGGCCCGTCGAGATAATAACACAAAATGTCTATATTTTTATAAAAAAATTATATATTGAGCAGGTGCAAGTTAAAACGCTATGTTCAGGTTGATATTTACACATATATTCATAATATGAAATCGATAGGCTGTTGAAAATAATTTGTTTAGGACTTCAAGAGAGATGAACAAATGAGAACCGGCAGGTTAGTCTTCTGCTCAGGTGTTATGAAGCAAAACTTGCTTCCTTTATGGTCAGTAATAATTACTCTAAGGTTTTGAACTCTTTAGCGGTGGATGGGTAAGGACAAGAGAAGATAATGGAATATTATTTTTATCTTAGTGAGAAACAATGTCAAAAGAAGTTGTCCACAATGGAATGAAGCGATTGTGTTGAATGAAGCTGATGCTATATTCTATTTCAAAGTATTTGAAATGTTATTCCTCACATATAACTTTCTTCAAACCTATAACTGATGGCATACAACCCCAAAACATCTGCATCAAATTCTCCCAAGCTCAAATTGGAACAACTTTCTAATTTTGGAAATTTCTTGCTAACCCTTACAAATTTAAAAATAAACTTTTTAAAAAGAAACCTTAGAAATGGACGTATTGCATGTTATTTTTCATTTATGTGTGGTCACTCAGTAGATTTCAAGCTGCACGTATCCCAAAGTCTACTTTATCAGAAATATAACCGTTAATGGGTCACCTTCGGTAGATATGACCCTCAACCTCTCTACAAAATATTAAAAAATATCCTGGAAAGTTTTAAAATGTGTACGCTGACGTGATGAGTTTACGCGTACGCGTATTTCAGCAGTAAGCCCTAAAACGTTTTAAACTCATTTGAAATCTAGGGATTGATGAAGATCTTTCTCATTTTAGGAAAAATATACACTATATATATATATATATATACACTATATATACTTGCGATATACACTAGTGACGATGGATGTATGACTGTTGTCTAACAATATGTCTAGAAACGATACTTTCTTATCAATTTCCCTTTCCATTGTGAAACGAATACTAGGGTGCCTGGTGTTGATATAATCAAAGAACTGGAGCGCGTTCTCCCCGCTATTGAACAAACAAAAGGTGTGATCAACATAGGGTCTGTAGAAGAGAACTTCAGAGAATGAATAGTTATCTAGCCAGCTTTTTCATGATGTCCCATAAAGAGGTTTGCAAGCACTGGAGCAAGTGGGGACCCCGTGGCAACCCCATCCATTTGATCATAAAACACACCCTTAAACAAGAAATCAGTCTCAGCTGTTGCGAAAGTAAAAAGCGTTTTTAGGTCAGCGGCGTTTATCTTAAGACCAGGGTTACCTTGATAAATGTATCTGATCGCCAGATCAATGCATTCATCAAGAAGTATACTAGTGAACAAATTCTCAACATCGAAAGTTACCATGCAATTCCCTGAAGTTGATAACTGGTTGATTTCATGTACAAACGAAAACGTGTCGCGGACGTTGTATTCACGCGGGAGATGTGGCTCTAGAAGATTACGAAGGAACTTAGATAAATTGTAATTGTAGGTATCTATTGAAGATACTATGGGTCCATGACAACTAAGACATTTCCTTTGTCAGGCTTCAGTATTACAATGTCCTTGTTCTTCCTCAAATCCTTTAGTATCCTAAACTTCTTTAAGTCCACTGCAGAAGGTTGGTGTGAAGAAAAGTGCGAATGGGCAAGATGAGAAAGGTCTTCGACGGATGTCTTCTCTTGTTTTGAGCGGAATAATCGCACCATGGTCAGAATTCTACTCGACATAAAGCTAAAGGGAGAACTGGTCGTAATTTTCACATAACCTATGAAATCCTTCGATCTGTATGCCTAACGAGGGGCGTTGTGACTTTGACTAATGAAGCGTACTTCCGACTTGCTTACCGACCTAGGTTTCCCTGGCACAGGCCTCCTAGGCGGACTGAGATCTCAAGGATGTCCCTATCTAACTAATAACACCTGTGCTCTGTTCTCACAGGAATAAGTACTTGAGATATTGCATTTTCCAGTAGCCCTAGTAGAACCTGGATGTCGGCCAGTGTTCCTAGGAAGTAAGCCATTGATGTGAAAGCGGCATAGCATGTATGTGGCCTGTGCGAGATCTGCGAATTGAACTACTCCACTAACCCAATCAGACGCTTTCTCACACGTCAGCTTACACTATGGTTTTCAATGGGATTGCGCGAGCGGGGCCGTATGGGTGGGTCATAGATAAATTCATTTCTTTGAGATATGATTTCTTTAACATGCGCCGTGAAAATACGATCCACCTTTTTAAGCCCAAAAATCAGTCCAGGACATAGACAGTGTTGTCTACATCATGACGTCACATTCCAACTTAAGTTAAAAATAAAGCTTAAGCTAGCCCCACATTTTAGTCCAGCATTTTTGTCTCGAATCTTTATGGCCCTTGGAATCCAGTTCCCTTGTTGTAGCACAGAAAGAGCTTGGCGTCAATGTCAGTTTGAATTGCATCGGTTGAAAGGTCTTGAAATGTGTGGGAGAAATCATTTCATTCAACAGTAAACCTCGGTATATGTGCTTTAAATTTATCAAAACAGAAGTCGAGTGTATGTTGGTATAGTCCAAGTGTACGGCCCTTATTTTTGCGACTTCTTGTCTCAGGCCGTTATAGTGTCTTTGTCTCTTCCAGCTACCGATTTTCTAAGCATTCCAAAAGGTCCTTTTGTGTTCCGTGTCAGCTTATGGATGATTATACCTCTTTTTTGAGGACAGTCTGTCGACTGACAAAGAACTGTCTGGCAAAAGCTTATTCAGAAATGAACTTTCGGTTCAATTTAAAATAATATCGAGCAGGACTCTGAGGAAATTCATTCCAAGTGGGTCCGCTCGGCATGCAGTCGCTATACTTTATCGAGTTCGTGAAAACTCAGATCAACAACAAATTATTTCTACCTCAAACGATCTTTTTTGTGGAAATCTAATCGTGAACAAAACTGCCTTTATTTTGTGTAACTAACGAACGCATGCTCTGCAGAAAATTTAAAGTCAAACGCAAAATGAAGCAAATCTATTCCCCAAGGAAGACAGATATATATGTAAACCTCTAATGGCCACCGCTTCCTCTCAAGTCGCTCCCTTTCTCCACTTCGATGCACGACAGCAAATTAATTAGGGTTAGAAGTGTTTGAATAGATTAATATATATGCGAGCTACGTAATAAATCTCAATATTGGTCCGATTTTATTAAAGTAGGTAATTACCGCACAATTGTTAACTACATTCCCCTTACTTGTTAGATAAATTAAAAGCTTAGCCTTTTGCATCGGTGGATGCCAGATCTTCTAAGACTGATATATCAAAAATGTTACATTTTGCCACTTTTTTCACTGTCTAATCATTGTAATACTTTAACTGACACAGCTACCCCATATATTCCTTGGTTATCCCTTCTTGTCCCCCCCTTACAATGCCATTATGATTAAATTTAAGAAACATTTTCTTTTAACGTTTGACTTACAGCTGTACTAGGTTGATATTGTTACTGAATATGTCATTCGGCAAGTACTCCAAATGATTGTGGTCCAAGCGCCTGTCAACAAATGAATCAATTAAGTACTTTTAAGTGGCTAAATATGTTTTGGGAAAGAACCAAGGATACTAAAAAATCATGAAATTTCTATTTTCGGGCGCATCTGTCAGTTCCATAAATTATTTTTGCTTATCGTTCGTGGATATTGTTTAAAACATTCACCGTAAGCCATTGGTCAATCAACTCAAAGAAATCGGTGTCGTCCTGGATTTACTAACATAATGTTTGTTTAAAAAAGAATTGTGCTTGTTCATCACAGCGGAGCATCCTGCTTTATGAGAAGAGCAGAAACCAGACAACCTTATAACGTGATGAAGACAAGCAGTATGCTGTGGTAACGTCATGATTCACATCATTAGTGACCATATCGTGAGACAAGAGCAATACTTTGTTATTATAATGTTTGTACTTTCCAGGATAGCTTTTTCCTAACCATGATTATTACCAAATGCGACCTTGGCTCTTTTTCGAAAGAAGTGAAATTCTATCGAAAAGTATGTACCTTTACTCATCTATGGCTAGAATATTGTCGTGTGGGAAATAAAACTGTCAGTTAGTTTCTCGGGAAAAATCATCTCAGTGAGAGATGGTAATAGCACTTGAAATTAGTTTTCACCCTAGCACACGACCGTGAAAAAATCCTCGTTATATTCCCGACTATTTAAAAACTTATATGATAATTGTAAATATATTATCAGCTGAGAGCTGGGGTTTACTCCAAGCAAATCTGTCAACTAAAAATGCCCTGTTCAATGCTAGTAAGATACGGATTGCTCATACGACCTTTCTCAATACAACAAAATATCTTAGACTAATCCCAAACAGCTGGCAAAACTCGTCATTTAGAAAAAAAAGCAAACAACCAAAAATTAAATATTTGCACCTCAGCTCCCGACAGATATCCGGAGGACCGCTGGGTGGTTATGGCATTACAAGGGCCCTGGAAGAGCGCCTTCAGTGCCTTGTATTGCAATTTCAGGAAAAAATTTTCGTTTTTTCGTTAAAACGGTGTGGGGAAAATAACTCAATATGCCATTCCAACGTTTGATAATGTCAAAAGCTTGCTCCAGCGGTTTTTTGTCGTTAACTCCGATATATGTATTTATTACATCCATTTTGAAAGCACTGGTGGTCCCTGTAATCTGATTGGCTCTAATTGGTGCGATTTATTCCCAAATCGCACCATTTTTCCTCTAAATCGCATAATTTTACGCTGTACTGAGTTTTTGACGCATGATGTCAAAGTCTTTCTGTTTTGCATACAAAATAAGATGTAAACGCGTTTCCGGTTCCACTTTTTATTTAAAAGCCGGCTCAGTACTGCATCAGTAAAATATTTGAATTGACCAAGTCCTGTATTTGGGCGATTTCAAAATGGATGTAATAAAGTGGTAATTGAACCTCGTGTAGTGCAATTTTGGTCTGAAATCATACTTGTGATTTCAAATTGAACTCGCGCTGCGCGCTCGTTCGATTTTGAAATCACGCGTATGATTTCAGCCTAAATTGCACTCCACTCAGTTCAATTACCATTATATATGAGCCTTTCTTTGTTTCACTGGGTTTTCTTTTCCAACAGACCGGTCAGTTTTTATTATTCTTTTTTTTTTTCAAGGAAACTTCATGGAAAAGCATTTAAATGCGAAATTTAGGACTGTAGTGATTGAGAAGGTGGCAAATCAAGGAAACTAGAAAAGGTCTGTGGAAAATTTTAAAGTCGCTGTAAAATTGCTGCTCAGATCTGATGATATTATCGCTGAGGTGGGATGAATTTAATGACGTTTACTTAATGGGTAGCGGCTTCCAAAATTTACAAGTCAGTCAGCTGAGTATTGTTATAAAAAATTTCCGATGGTAATTTCCTCTGCTGGTTGTTTGTACAAAACTACCAGAAATAATTCAAAGTGGTGTTAACAACATTGTTTTCGTGAACTCAGTTCAAGAAATTTGTATGCTCAAATCATTGCACTTTCTCTCATGTTCTGATGTGAGGATATAAAGTATACCGGCTAACAAATTAACATTTTTTAAGAATATACGTTTTCTTTTCGATCTATAAAAAAAAGGCCCGTCGTAGACAAAGTAGGATTACCATGCAGCTATAATCACATCGTCATTTTGTGCACGGTCCTCATTATAGGAAAGGCCATACTGATTGAAGGGAAGGAGAGAGGGTAAGTTATCAAGAAAGTTGCTAAAGGAAAATGTTTGGAATACTTGCACACAATCTCTGTATAGTTTGGTCTAAGATTTTAAACAGTGGGTTCATTCGCAACGGTACAAATATTAAAGGCAAAAAGATACGCCAGGGTGCGTTAGGACTTTCCTCACCCGGATGATCACACTACACGATCACACATCAGTCAATGTCACGGACAGTGACTGAAGTAATCCATTCAGGCATATTTAAGGTGTTCATGTAAAGGTTAGGGGGAGCTAATCATGATCTTTGGGAGCTAAAAGGCTCGGCATTGCTATCGTAGATTTCTTGAAGAGGAGTCCTTTAGTTCACTGCTACCCACATTTCTATCAAAAATCATAACAAAAGTGGCGACTACGGATTTTGTCGTTAACAAGCAGATCGATAAAAAAAGAGTCTCGGCTTACAGAAATTTCAGCTGGGTATAGTTACTGAAGATGCCTTGGGGCAAGTCCCTCAGATTGTTGTTGGTTAAGAACCTATTAAGGAATTGTTAGAAACGTGTAAATTACATGAGAAAGCAGAAAACAGCTAATCGATAACCATTAAGTCATTGTCAAAACGTCCATGAAACCTTAATGTAAAGTGTCTTGTTCCTAGCCTGTACTGCACTTAGGTACTAAAGGAAGATTAACGGCTGGAAAAAGCATGATTTTGATGACGAGCACGTGGTGTTTGACCGTGTCTTGGATCATAGGTTACTCTCTTTAGCCATTACCTCCAGATCTTTTTCCACTTTCTGATACATATGGTAAGAGCAGCACTAGCTATTGACTTATGTAGTGCTTCTCATGAATGGCTTTCCTTTACTTCCTTTGCTATTGAATAATTGTATTACAGTTCAAATTTAGCTGATCGACGAACATATTCCTTGTCAGTCGTCTTCACACAAAGAATGCTGTGTATCCCAGGCCTCAAGATAGTTACATCAATTACTAGTCAATTATTAAACTAATGAAATTTTAAAAAGCAGCGTCGGCAGAGAAACTTGACTAGACTAGAAGAGCTGATGTTTGTCACTTTTATCTTAGTGAAGTAATATAGACGTAATACAGACAATATAGACGTTTTCAAATTAGTGTGTTACAACCTTTGCTCAGTTCAAATTGAGAGTTAGAACTTAAGTAAATTTTAGATTCCTAGTTAGCGAGGTTTAACAGCTTTTTGCACTCTTTCTTTGACCCACGCATGAAAATCCTTCATTCTCTGTTTTGTTATTATACTACACGCTAACAGTTAGATCTGCACTGTTTCTTAGGACAAGCGTGTTACTAGTTCTTGGAGAGGATCAAGTCAAGTGACTAAATACCACATGTAAGCCCTATTTTTGAGCCAGCCCCTCTGAAATTTTTTCAAGATCACACCCGCTCTAGTAGATCTTAGAAGAATCCTGTGTGAAACATCCTGCATATCAATAATCCCCACGAATCGACTGTTCTTAATCGTAAATCATATATTATCCAGGGGTCATCTTGATTGACTTGAGGCCTACAATAGCATGAAAGGGATTCCATTTGGAAAAAGGCTTTTTGTGGGGAAGTAGTCCCGAGATCAATCATTTCTTGGTGTTGATAACTTTTAAATCGTACTCACAATTTTGCCATGGCAAGTGGAAATTTCCATGGAACTGAATTCAGTTGTTTTCCGCTACAATCCACACCCATGAAAGTTTGCTGAAAGACGTCACATTCGCACGGGTCTGGGCACTCTAAAATAAGATAAAAAACATGTAGAGATGATTTGATTGGCACATCAAAGGCTTCAAATTTGAAAGGATTTAGTCACTTGTTTTGGAAACGAAGAACACTTCATTTAAAATAAACATATAGGTAAAATCGCAGTTACTAAAGTTACGCTCGAACACTTCAGTGTAACAGTGTAATTTACCCATACGGAACGAGCATGGTTAAAAAAGTGAATTATAGATCAGAACTTTGATCAGAAACACGAACTTTTTTGCGTGGTTAGAATTGAGTGGATAAAAACCTCACGGAGGTTTACACGATCCGGTTATGAAAAGTAATGATATAGTTCTACGAAGCAATGAGAGCTCACCTTCAACTCTGAGGCTGATGTTCCTTCTAAATATCTCTCCATCGCTTTGTACCTCGCAGCTGTAATTTACGTTGTTTTCCGACGTTATTTTAAGTTTAAATGTTATGCTGGTACTTTTTTGAACAGCGAAACCATCTTCTCTCCATACAATGTATGGAGCCGGCGCACCTTTCACTGGGCACCATAGGTTAGAAGTTCTGTTCAAAAATACAAATTGCGTCTTTGGTGCCTGTTCCAGGGTTGGATTGACTATATTGGGTTTCAGAGGAAAAATAAAAAAAATCGTTAGAATAATTGTGGTATACAGAACAACTTAACCTTAGACACATTATGGGAGGAGAAACAATTTTACTTGCACATCAAAATAAATGTCGTTCTACATTTAATCCTGACACGATTCATGATGCGTTATACAAACCGTATTAACGTAAGACCTCTATATGTCCTTTTGTCTGTCAGTCTGTATTTCCGATTTGAAGCCATTTAACCGTCGGTAATAATCGCTATTACTCAGATATTATACGGAAATATGATCTTAATCCGGACAAAATATTATCCAATCACAATCCAATATTCCATATCCCCTTCTCCGTCTTCTTGTGTCTCTGCCTGTCCGTCTGCATCTCGGACTTAAAGCTATTTAACTTGGTGGCGTAATTACTTCTATGATAAAAAAAAAGGCCTGAACGTATTGAAGGCAAAATAACGTTCAATAATACATATATCTTATTAACCAAGCGCGAGGGCCGTACTGGGAGAATATCGGCCCGAGGTCTTGACAGTACGGACCGAGCGTAGCGAGGTCCGTACAATAAAGACCGAGGGTCGTTATTCTTCCAGTATGGTCCCGAGCAAGCTTGGTTGATAAAAGATTTATTATACGACTGAAGTTCAAAGGGACACAAATGTGGTATCATTCGGGACCACTCGGGACAGTGCCCGGTCCAATACTTAGAGAATATTGGACCGGCAATAAAGCATTTTGATTGGTTGATTTTAGTTATTGGCCCTCTGACTGCCCGAGTCGTGTAATAAATATATGTATATATATATATATATATATAAACGTATCTATATTGAAGGGAAATCCATGCCTGTTTCATTGTGTAATCTGCCAGTATAGAATGCAGCGAAATTATCGGATAAATTCTCGATAAAGTTCAACCGCATGTATCGTCCACTAGATCGCACTACTCCAGTTCTGAAATTGCCACAGAAGACACCAAGAAGATTGGCTGACTGATCACTGCCGTCACGAATCTCAAGATAAGAGCCCCTTAGACATCGTCCCGGACTCCAGCTGCGCATGGTAAAGTTAAGTTCCACATAATGTCCTTGTGGAACTGAGAGAACTTGTTCTTCAGAAAACTCTTGGACTTTTTCCCACTCTCGTGCTTGTCTAGAATTCTCCAACAAACCTGCAATAACTGCATTTAGCCAATTAGTTTGGTTATAACAAAAACATCCAATGGTTATCGTAAAGAAACTCTAAATGGTGTATAAAGACCAAGGGAATTGAAGAATGCGTCATTACACAAAACAAGCGCTTGCATATAAGCCAAGTTCCGTTTTGCGAGCAAAATGACTCAATCTATTAGATGTTAGAGTATTCGAAAAAAACTTAATTACAAATACAATTTACTTTATTTTATACTCCGCATAGGAGAGAGAGAGAAAAGCAGTACTCAAAGATCAACCTTTGCTTGAGCTGGGACAAAACAAATGACAATTCCAAAAAATTAAAGGTAAATTGATTTTAACAAACCCAAACATTCCTCCGCAGCATTCACAGTTAATTGTAATAAAAAGAAAAGGAAAAGGAAAACATAAGCTCAGACGCTTTGTAAAGTATCTTGCTCAATAACGCGATAGACATCAGGGCTGGGGCTCACCAGGCTTAAGGTGTAGCCATTGTAAAAGAGTCTCCGGTTCCGACTGAAAAACTTGCCATCGATTTAGAATTAAGATCGTACATGTAGTTTCCTTTTGAAAAAGGTGTATGCAAGATAATTAAGAATTGGTTTATTACTGACTTTTACGTGTAAGTATATTTCATTGAGATGATTTTGTTGAATTTTAATGAATTTTATTTCACTTGAATTTAATCTCACAAAAATGAAGGCGTCAACAAACCATACAGCAGATCCTTATTTAGACTTCAGATCAGACACTGAGGTCGTCTTGGACATCTTCTTAGAAGTAATGCACCCCATTTCACAAGCCTAGTTTCAGTTGTATTACACACTTATCTTCAAGAGGTTATAGTCTCTAACTCATCTTTCAGCAGATGCTATCTTCGTACATCCTTTAACTCTTCATTGCCCTCCTTCGACGGATATCCCATTTATTTCCCGTTTATTATCTCCATTCCCTTCCTCACCGCCCACCCTACCCATAGAGCCTCCTCTCTCCCTCCATTAGAAAAAAATTATTTCAAATCGCTTAAAACGTTAGGCAATGACTGTAAACATCTGAATTGCTTACAGAAAACAAGAATGAAACTCCACTTGGCCATCGAAGATACCGTCCTAATGGTGTTTGCTAAAGAAATAAAGTTGATATGCTTAATTTTCCTTGATTTTAAACATGTGTATATCCTCTCAGTAAAAGTCAGTTGTTGGTGTTGTAAACGCAAATTTGAAATTTAGTATAATTACAAGTTATATATTATACGCTTTTTATCACCTGGTATGTTAAAAAGCGTACTTTAAATCAATAAATTATTAAATTATTATTATTATCATAGGCCGTGAAGCAGGGAATGGAGGGGGGGGGGGGGGGTGGAGGGGAAGGTTGCTCCCAAAAAAAAATTTTAGCGTTTTGCCTCGGAAAATATCGCTAACGCAACATGAAAACTAGGCAAATATTCAGTTTCGTGACCATTTCACGAATCCTTGTACATGAATCGCGCTTTGAGCTAGACAGTCGAATACAAGGCTGAAAGGTTTTAGACTGTGCCGTTTAGAGCTCGTTCAAGAGTTCTATCCAAGTACACCTTTCAAAATTGTTAGTAAATTTGTCTCCATCATTCCTAAAGCAGTGGGTACCCGTCTCGTCGAGACCTATGATTAGGACTTTGGGTTTCTTTTATTTATCAAAACATCAGAATTATTTGCTCTGGATTTATGGAAAGTTGTGACCGTTTCATCGTTAATTTCAGAGACGTTGTGATCGATTGACTCCCCACGTTCACGATCTTCTTTATTAACACCAGCTTAAGTGTCTTATAGTTAACAGTTAAAGCAGTAGTGATATGTTGGATACTCATCGTTATGTAAAGGTGGGCTACTTATCGTCGGAGCTCCGACGAAGGGCTAACGCTCGAAACGTCAGCTTTTGTAATCGTTACGGTGGCCAATTTACCATTTCAACTTTGTTGATATATCCAGATTTTCTCGATATCTTTTTCCTTGATGAAGTGTTGATATTGTTGAGCGAGTTAACCCTTTCTTTCGTTGAAAAAGGAATGTCGGTAACGTTAAAATACAAGACTTATACAAGAATAACTGAGGAAAAAACTAATATTGGGATAACGTATTTGCTTATCCAAAAGCAGCCCGATGTCATCTATTAACAACTAAAACAACAGCTTGGACATTTGAATTTAAAAATTAATCACCCCATAGCGGATTGAAATGCAAACATTGAGAGAAACTTTCAACGATAAATTACTTATTTTTAATTACAGTCCTCATGACTGACAGATGACTTTTCTGTATTAAGAATTTAAATATAACTTGAATTCGGATCCTGTATTCTTTTTAAGCTTTCAATATTTTGTGATAACAGAGAAAAAATTCGATATATATGTGTCAGTAAATAGCAGCGCGAAAGAGTATCAGAAGAGGATTTTATGTCCGATTAAGAATCGAAAGGAGGAAAACGAAATGAAAAGAAAATATTCAAAGAACAGCTTTTTTTGCGTTGTTTTAACGTGTGGAGTGAGGAAGCCATTTGCGAATTAATTTGAATGCTCTTCTTACCTATTAAGAGAGCAATTTCATACAAACTTCATCTACGTGAAGTCGGCTATTTCTTTTTAAATTTCGAATGAAAATCATTGTTTACTTTTCATTTTGATTAAGAAAGGAAAAACAGGGTTCAAGAGGTAGTTCCTCTCTGTTTTGTTTTGCTTTTTTTTCGCAATTTTTGTCTTTTTTCATTTATATCCTGAGAAAGTGAAAAAAGGAACGATAAATCGTTCCTTTTTTTACTTTCTCAGCCAAAGTATCTCAAAAAATGATTAGAGGCCATTCAAAGTATCTTCATGGGTACAGCTTAATCTGTCAGGTTTACAGTACATTTTTTAATCCATCAATATGCACAATTCTCTCAGTGCTCACTAAAAGACCACTTAACAACGTACCGAGGTAAGAAAACAAAATTAATGTAATCACTGAGCTATTAAGTTAGAATTCAGTTACGAAATGAACCGTTAAAAAAATAATTGTTAATTCATGGCAATCGATAACAAATATTTTTTGATTCAAATGCATTGAGATAAACTTCCATAAGCATATTATATTCCTCATATCAGGCGAAAGCATATTATATTCCTCGCATCAGGCGAAAGCATATTATATTCCTCACATCAGACAAAAGCATATTATATTCCTCATATCAGACAAAAGCATATTATATTCCTCATATCAGGCGAAAGCAAAGCCTGCGAAAAGGAGAACTCTCCACATTCCATACCTTGTTTGGTACTTTACAACCTCTAAACAAATATAACGGTACTTTTTTATTTTTTTTGAAACGCTGAACAAAATCTCAACAGTTGCGCAAATTGAAATATTATATTCGTATCCTGTATTTTTCTTATGAAGCGAAAAGAATGGACAACATGGTATGAATTCTCTTTCTTATCAACAAACTGCCTCTCATTCCGCCTGCACAGTTTTCTATCCTCCGACGCAAAAAAAGAATTTATGATATCTTTAGAATTTTGAAAGACATAAATTGAAATCCTTGCGTTGTAGATTAGTTATCCTTTTATCCACCAATCAGCTGTTATTTTTTTCTTATCTCTTACAAGCTGCCTGCTTCTTGTTTTGTTCTCTGACGTAAGTATTATTTGACTTTTTTATTCGATCAAGTTCATCGTTTTCCAAACCTCTCAACACCATTGTTCTTGACAATATAGCGATGTTAGTGGGGGGAAATGAGATTTTGATGAATTAGATAAAGTTTTATCATGAGTTTATTCAATTTTCACTCATTTTGTGTTGTCCTTGTTTTGACAGCTAGCTAGGCGTGAAATGCACATCTAGAGCATAAGTCACAGATACTGAAAGGAATCAACTTGATTAAACATACTTTGCTGTGGAAAAATATGTTAGAAGCTATGTTGAAGCAGAACACGGAGCATACGTACATAAAGAGGATCGACATATGTACTGATAGTGTAGATATCCAGCAGTAAAAGAAGGAAAGCTCGCCGCCTTTAGATAAAAAGAGCTCGTAATAAAATGATTATGTTATTCATCAATTTCAAAATTCATCCATAATTCCTAAACCGTCCCTACTTGTTCTTATTGGCAACAGAACGGCCATTGCTCTTTAAAGGACAGATGTTTCGATCTCTTCCCTATAATTTTGAAATGCATAAGTCATCTTGTTATATCGTTTATGGTGCGAACGTCGCAAGAAACTATTGAAAGTACTTTATAATTTTTAGATGTAGAAAAGCAGAAGAAATGTTAGTTGCAATTTTGAGGTCTAATCAGTCTCGTTATTCTCAAAGCCAATCAGCTTTAGTTTCTACACATATTGAAGATAGAAGGAGAAATTGCGCTTTGCAATAATTGTTAGATGGCATGTCATCAAAGAAATTACCGAAGAAAAAAAGATTTGTATGCATTATGCGCTATCTATATATTCAGGTAAAAATAATAATAGACTTGGAATATCTTTTTTCCCACAGATAGACTGCTTTAATTTCTTCTTCGTCTGTTGTTTTACAATTTCTTAATGAATGGTAAACTTTTATTTTTAATAACTGTATGTCCGTTACTCTCAGAATATCATTGTTTTATCATTTACAAACTTACTGCTTCATGTCTAATATTCTTTCATTTGACTTTCAAATTTACGTCAAACTTGGAAAAACGCACTAGAAACATGTTTCCTTTTCGGTAAAATTTGCATTTCCATTGTAAAGTATCATCACAAAACACACATTCTTATATGTCGAAGAATTCTGCGGACCCTTTTTTATGTCGATCATTATCCTTAACTTTTACTATTTTTATTGCTGAAAATATACCGGCTCTGGTGAGGAAAAATTTAATTTTCAGAAATAATAAAAAGTGATGAAAGAAATTATTCATGTTTCAGTTATTCCGTGTCTCTTTTTCGCAGAAATTGCGTAATATGCATCATAGGAATAACACGAGAATCACAAACACCAAAGAAAAAAAATGCAAACCATGCAGTTGAATTACAGAATAACTGCGGGAGATAGAATAGTTCGGAATAAATATTGTGATAAATTTATCAAAAGCATCCACATCTGTGCATCCAAAGAAGAATATTTGTCATCATTCATAATAATGCCTATTGCTTTCAAATCTAATTTTTCTGAAGTATAGGGAGCGAGAGGGAATTGAATTAAACTAATACAGAGGAAAATAACTGAAAGTAACAAAGCTCTTATCTTGAGTACCTGAATGTTGATTTTCCTTTTACTCTGTTATAAACTGATCGCATTTATCCGCATAAGCAGAAGAGAATTAATCTATGCAGAGGTAAAGATTTTTACAGCTGGTGTTAATTGTTGTTTTGAATAAATACAAAGCTAAAAGACAAAATTTTTCATCACGTATTTCGTTCCATTTGTTCAAGCCACGCGTCCATCTTAAATAATGAAATTAAATCTTTGTTTAGTTTTCTTCATTTTTTAGTTTATTTTCTTTTTTCATAACTGCTTATCATTTTCATTATCGTATTTGACTTGAGAATTCAAATTATGCTAAATTGTCTGAAACATACATATTTTTTGCCGTTTTTATGAAATATAACTTATTTTATCTATTTATTTATTTCATTGTTGCGTCTGGAGTTTAAAACTACTGATGTCACTCCATGTTACATCAAATGTCACTCAAAAACCAAAACTTGACTTCCGTGGTTGAATGAGTCTGTATTGAAAACGACTTGTCAGTAGAAAATAAATATGTTATTTGCTGGCAGTGAGGTTCTTATAGAAACGAAATGCGATGTACAGACAGCATTTACAAGTCTGAAATCGGAGTTTTCCATCCTACGCTCCATCATTTCTTTCTGCTATTTTTCACAGCCTACGAATGGTCATAAATTGGTTTATTACCGGCGGGGGAGCGTTTTTACCCCCTGAATGGTTCTTAACTAGTAGCCCCGTCATGGGTCATTGTTTGTATAGTATTAAATATATTATCAGTAGTTTCACTAGAAACCTTTGTGGCTTCCCTTGGTGTTGATGTATGGGATCCCATGAAAATGGGTTCCCACTCCACCGATGAGCAAACTCGTGATCAGTGGGTAAAAAAAGGAACCAAGCGTATGCAAGGGTGGGAATGAGTGTGTAAAATGAACATAAAAGTTAGCTGTTAAAATTGAGGGAGCGACTTCTGTAACAACAGCACGCTCCTAAACTCAATTTAAAATTGTAAAAAAATATATGTTATATATTATTAAAATAAAAAAAAATTAATAAATAAATAAATCAGTAAATAAAATCAAAATAAAATAAAATAAAGTTAAGTTAAAATATTATATAAGAGTAACTATTAGAAAGAGGGGGCGAAGCATTTAGGGTTTAGGGTTAAATTGCTAATTTTATATTAGAGTTTTGGTTATAGTTAGGGTTAGAGTTATATTAGGGTTAGGGTTAGTGTTAGTTAGGGTTAGGGTTAGGGTTAGGGTTAGGGTTAGATTAGGTTTAGGGTTAGGGTAAGTGCTAGATTAGGGTTGGGTTAGGGGTAGGGTTCTGGTGGGGTAAAGGTTAGTCATAGGTAAGGGTTTGCTTAGGGTTTGTGGAATGGGGTCTCTGTTTTTGACTGTATGAAGGGAAACGGGGTTATTGAATAGGATAGGAAAAAAGGATTATAGATAAAAATGAAGTATTCTCCTTTTACAACTTTTTGTATGGACAGGAGACTGTAGGAATGGGAAGGATATACGTAGAAGAGGAGCAGTGTTGATCGAGGAGTGGTGAAAGAAAATGTGAAGTGTGTATAAAAGCTGTTTAAAGATGGAGAGAAATGGAAATTAAACCGGCCGGGTGAGGAGAGAAGGATGCATCGTCACCAAGGCTCCTTATGGTTGTGAATCGTCAGGGCAAAGCACAACCGAGCGAGGATGTTTCTAAACTGGTACCAGGTTAATGCCTGACATCCTCGTGCCGAGTCCTTGTTGAAGAAAGCAAGAAAAACTACACAAATATAGTGAGAAATTAGAAAGTGATTGGAACCTATTCCAAAGGAAAAAAAAAAAAAATATATATATATATATATATATATATATATATAGATATATATACAGTTTTGATAATATAGAGGGAGGTAAATACGTATACTAAATAAAGAAAAATTTCAGATTTAATAGAAGAGAAAACTTATGTAAACAAAATTAAAAAAAATTTCGGAGATATTACGGAGGAGAATGTAATGCTCATGTAGAGAAACAAAGAATGCGGTGCTAATACAGAAGAGAATACCTGTGTATATTAAAAGAAAAATAATTAAATGAATAAAAACAAAAAACAAAAATAATAATTTCAAGTGTGTGTACACTGAACGGAAGTGTCACGAAGCGGGAATTAGAATTAAGAGGGGAGGTGTGTTATTATTTATAGGAAGAAAATAAAGATAGATACCTTAAGAAATATGAGAGGGAGCTGCCTTATCCTTAATATCCAAAGGAAAAAATATATTTATAACGAAAAAAGATTCTCGCTACCGGCTCCGTGTCGCGAAATAGCGGAGTTGAAAGATCTTAATCTGGGACGGTCACGTTCGAATGGCGTGATCGTATTGCGTGAGTCTTATGACGTACGGGTAACGCGTGATTGCTCCTGGGAAATTGATGAATAGTGTTCAATCGATCTTCGTCGTAAAAGGGATTTTGACCCTCGAGATGTCTAGAAAATGAATTATTTCTAGAGATAAAGGAGATGACTACGTGCGTTAGCAGAAGGAATTGAATGGAGACGTCGATGTAAGGTTATCGGACGTTGTTGGAAGAGGGCGAGGACCCATTGTTGAGATCTTTCGTTCTAATCTGGCTGTGGAAAGTGATTAACTGTTGGGATGTATCGATCCATCTTCGCAGGCCGTTAAGTTGATTCGTAATAAGCCCGTGAAAGTGATAAATCAGGTCTGATTTTCGCTATTGCTTAAAGAGCGCTATCTACTGCGAGGATCGTGCATCATATGTATCTAATACCGCAGTTCAAAATATATGAACTTCATATATTTCATTGTATCTGATTTATCACTTTCACGGGTTTATTACGAACCAACTTAACGGCCTGCTCACAGTTGGCTTGTTAGCTCAATTGGTAGAGCGCTGCACTAGTATCGCAGAGGTCAGTGGTTCGAATCCCGTACAGGCCTGATTTTTTTCAGGTCTGTTTTTCGCTATCGCATAAATAGCGCTATCTACTGCGAGGATCGTGCATCATATGTAAAAGAACTCACCTTCGAAAACTCGGATAGCCCATTTGACGGATTGTTTGGTTTTCTTCGCTTTTGCTCTTGTAATATGTCGTCTATTGCGGTACTTGACATGTTTTCAAATCTTTACTTGTTGAGTTGCCGCCTCGCTCATTGTTTTCATAACTAACTAACGGGTAGGTCGCACTATTATTGACAGTAGCCTCTAAATCGATGGACGCTAATAGCTCGTTTTCTCTTCGTCTTCTAGGTCGTAAAGGACATCTGGGTCGAATAAAAACCCAGGAGAAAAATTTGGGATTTGGTCCGCCATGTTATAAACTGCCAGATAGCTCCACAGCTTTAACTCCACGTTCTCTTTCAACAATAGAGTGTTTCTGTCTAGGAACTATCGGCAAATGGTTTCCCCGCGGAAATTTGATGTTCGTAAAACATATATTTGCCCGAGAAGCGAAGCATCGAGGGCAAATATGCTAGTTTTAAGAACATCAAATTTTCAAGGGGCAACTATCAGACCGATATTTCCGAGACGTAAGCACTCTATTGTCTTTATTTTTCACCACTAAATTTTGTTCCATGCGCCAGTTGAAAACCCGCTAAATGTAGATCGATCAAATATTTATTCATGCGTACAGCCTGTCACAAATGTCAATAATTCAATAATGTCAATAATTCGCAACCGTATTGTTTACTGTTTACTGTTCACTGTTCACTGTTTTTTCAGTTTTTTCAGGTCTGATTTTCGCTATTGCATAAATAGCGCTATCTACTGCGAGGATCGTGCATCATACGTATTTAATACCGCAGTTCAAAATATATGAACTTCATATATTTATTCTATCTCATTTATCACTTTCACGGGTTTATTACGAACCAACTTAACGGCTTGCTCCCAGTTGGCTTGTTAGCTCAATTGGTAGAGCGCTGCACTAGTATCGCAGAGGTCAGTGGTTCGAGTCCCGTACAGGCCTGATTTTTTTCAGGTCTGATTTTTGCTATTGCATAAATAGCGCTATCTACTGCGAGGATCGTGCATCATTCGTATTTAATACCGCAGTTCAAAATATATGAACTTCATATATTTATTCTATCTCAAAGTTGAATTGGTAAATTGGCCACCGTAACGATTACAAACGCTGACATTTCGAGCGTTAGCCCTTCGTCGGAGCAAATGAGCCCGAAAGGGCTAACGCTTGAAACGTCAGCTTTTGTAATCGTTATGGTGGCCAATTTACCATTTCAACTTTGTTGATATATCCAAATTATCCCTCAAATTTATAGGTATGGACTTGCGATATTGTTTGAAAAAGATTATGAAGGCGAAGTGGAAAGTGAGCATTGACCACCTTATACATAGCAACCGCTAGCTGTTTAGTTCGCCTTTCTTCAAGTCTATCCCTGCCAAGGTCATGTAATAAACAAGAAGATGGCGTCATATAATCAGGATTGGTTATTATACGAGCAGCCCTATTTTGTAGCTTCTGGAGTCTCTCAGATTGGCATTTTCCGATACAACCCCATACTGGGCTACAATAGTGGAAAAAAGGAACAACCAGCGCATTACACATGTTAATTAAGGTGTCACGCGGTACTGCGGCCCGCTTTAGAATTGCCAGGCCAGCTGATACTTTTTTTTAACAATCTGATCAATTTGAGAGTGCCACGTTAAAGTATCATCAATTTCGACGCTAGGTATCTGTACGTTCTGACTCTATCCATATCCTTTATTCTTACATCAGGTTGATGATCTAGATGTGTGATCTTCTATTGAGTAGCAATAATGGAATATTTAGTTTTCTTCACATTAAGACTAAGTTTATATGCTTGGAGCCAAGACTGGATTGTTGTTTAGATCACTGTTCAGCTTTATTTGTAGATCAGTAGGATCATGAGCAGTAAGGGTAAGACAAGTAACATCAGCATACAGTCTTGTTGTTGAGGATAGACCACTCGCGGGAATTTGTATAAATCAAGAATAATATAGGTCCCAGGATGGAACGTTGAGGGACACCACACACAGTGGAGCCATAATCAGAAAGAGAACCATTAACGTAAGTTCTTTGGTTGCGATCAGTTAGATATGATTGAAACCGTTTTAAGCTTATGGAGTCAACCCTATAGAAATTGAGCTATTTAAGTTACTGTGGTATTTCATGATCAACAGTATCGAAAGCTTTTTTGAGATCGAGAAAAAGATCTCCATTTAGTAAGCCATTGTCCATATTAGAAAACCAATCATTGGTTTTATCTAGAAGGTCAGTCAAGGTGGAATGACAAGGTCGAAATCCCGACTGAGCATCGGTAAGTAAATCATGCCTCATTAAAAAATCATACACTGACTGGGTGAAGACTACTCTCTCAATAAGTTTACTGACAATCGGCAAGACAGATAGAGGTCTATAATTATTTGGATTACTTTGATATCATCCTTGTAAATAGGAGTGACTCTGGCTACCTTCCAATCATAAGGAAAAATAGCGGTAGTTAAATATCTATTTATGATGTAGGTCAAGGATGCAAAACTATAAACTCTAATAGAGCACGCCCTTCCAACCAATGACAGCGCGCTTTATATATGAACTTTAATATAAACTCATATCTACTCGCCAAAAAATTGCTCAGCTTATGGAGGATCTGGCCTTAATTACAGCCCTAACTTATGGGATTCCTTGTCACCTTTTCTCTTTTCAATCACCGATCGAGTTAATCGAGTTACGTTCTAGTGTCCGCGCCGATTACTCCAGGAGTGATCCACGAGCTTCAAGCGTTGCGCATGAAAAGTTGCGGAAAGGAGGGGAAGTAGAACCGTGCTATAGCCATCTGCAGCTGAATAAGGGGCTTCACTGTAACGCCATATACTATTGAACAGTTTACAGTTTTATCATTTCTTTTTATTTTTCTTGCTCGACTTTGTTTCAGGCTTGCCAGATTCCTTAGATGCCTTTCTATACAGATAGTACAAAATCATTCCAGCCAGGACCGGCCAAAATCCTATTTGCAGAAGTAACTTTGGATCGAACAGCGACTTCCTCTTAATAGACATGAGCTCGGTTGTAAAAATCAGTACAGAGTTGGCTATGTGTGAATAAAACAAAAATAGGAAAATGTTAGTATTTTCTGTTAATTCAATAACGTACTGTAATATGATAATAGTATCATGATTAGCGTGTAGATTTCGGTATAATTTAACACATACTATGCTAAAACAAGGTCTATGTCTCAAACGCGATCAACTGCTTCCGCCATTGCTTTCTTTTTATCCAAGAACTGCACGCGTAATAAACAATGGGGCTGTGCGGAAATCTTGCCGAGAGAGCAAAAATATAAGGCTTCTTGACCATTCTCTGTCTATGTTATAATGAGAAGATAAGAATTTTTTCCCTTTTTTGCTATTTCCACATACTGAACACATAATTATCCCGTTCGTGGTTGGTCAGTGACAAACTAAAATAAGTTATAGATTGCAATATGAAATTTACGAATTGCACTCGCTCAGAATCAGATAAACAAACAATGCTAAGTTATACAATATTCCGAAAAACACTAACTTCGTTGATCTTCCACAAGTGTTTCATGAAACTACCGAAACAAAGAAAACATGAGCATTTTCCAACCCATGAAAAGTTTTCTAATTAATGTGTACCAAAGAAGTACCAAAGAGAGTTGAAAAGTGAATTTAATGATAAATATGATAAATAATAATAAATAAATGATCCTACAAACTACTTTTCCATTTGGTGATTAACGGCCATTCACGTTTTGAAAAGTTTTAAAATTTCGTTCGCCCAAGTGCAATAAAAAAACTTCCAGAAAAACACTTGTGCCATAAATCAGGACTTGCACACGTGCTCAGGAGATTTTCTGTCCTTATTGACCACCTTATGCCTTCCATGGTCATAAATATAATCAAGATTTACTCACAAGGAATAACATTCTGAATTCCGCGGGCTCCTTACCCTGGGTGAGGAGGGATGATCAATTTTCCTTTTTCTCTGCAAAATAAAAAGAACAGAAGTGTATACTATTGCAAAATAGTCTGAGCACTACTTCTGTAAACTCACTGTAGGGAGCTACAAAACTGAATGGTGACCCAAAAAGGGTTTTTGAACTTATTTGTAGACTATACACAAAAAAAGGAGGGAGAGAAAGTCATCTAAGATAGCAAGGGGCTCTTAGGTCCAAAGTGAGTTTTATTTAACAGCTACCATGTCAATCATATTATCAGTTATGTTTGCAAATAATTTATTTCAAATTAATAGAATGTGAAAATAGTACACACCAGGGGCCACAAATGGGTTCCTGTACCTATCTTCAGGCACATTTTTTTGCACCCAAATTTGTTGCTTATAGAAGTAAATTTTAAGCGGGTATTTTTCTTTCACTTGAGGAAATCCTGCAAAGCCTCACTCTAGAACATGCAAGTCTCCAGAAAAAAGAATATCTTCAATTTTGCTGTTGCTGTTGTTGTTTTAATTACATAGTGTAGTGTATTACCCATTGGCGCATGCGTGCGAGAGTTGTTGTTAGAACACGTTGTCCACCATTAAACTGTTAAGTTAATGTGCGTTGGTTTAATCCGAGTGTTATTGGTTAGATCCGAACCATCCGGGGGGGATACTACAACTGGCGACGAGGAAAACCACTGATTGAAGGATCTATATTGTAGTTTGAGAATGGCTGCCGCAATTATCACTGATTTAGGTGGAATATCTAGCTTCGATCTTCACGGGAATCCT